>NW_026739562.1:10268922-10279065 GCF_022355385.1 Mustela nigripes | reverse complement strand
CAGTTGAAAGATACAAAGGATGGAGTTGGGATTGCATGGACAGATGTTGAACAATAAACAGAAGGGGGAAGAGAACACCAGAAGCTAGCCATTGGAAATAATACCCCAGCACAAAAGTGCCCTGCACCTGGGGACAAGCAATAGCTTGGAGAGCAGCAGTGGTGGGAGGGAAAAGGACTAGTAATAGCACTCAAACAGAATATAGGTGCTTAAGGGGCAAATTTTGGGACTGGGCAGCTATAGGCATAGAGCCAAGCCCACAGACCCAGAGAAGGGGCTTCCCTCCACCCGCTGCCCACCACCCACTGCCACTGCCCAGGAGGAACTGGTTTGGACCTGTGCCCTCAGACCTAGGGCCAGTCATTCTGCCACAAGGTCTCGGGCCCACCCTGACATGATCAGTCATGGTTTTGGTGGCATGAGAAGCAAAACAAGCAGGGACCAGGGGCCACCACTGAGAGGATCACTGGGGGCCTGCACCACCTATGGAAGGCTGCAATTTTCAGCAGCACTTATGTAGGGGGAGACTGTGTTCTCAAGGATTCAGAAAGGAGGAGCTGTGGCTTCTCTCCTCTGGGGCAGAGGTCTGGGCGTGGACATTTTCCTTTTCTCTGACCCTCCAAAAAGACACAAAAAAGCCACCAGAGAACAAAAGCTCAAAAAAACAGTTTCCAAGGAGCCCAGCCCCTTGTTAGAGGGCAGGGCAACTTTGCCCAAGCAGGATTGACTAAAAAACAACATAGCAGCCCCCTCCCCAAGAAGACAAGCTGGAATAATAAGAGGACAACAACCCTGGGGTCCCCATAAAACTGTAAAATGCCAACACCAGGATAAAATGGTATATTAAGCTCCTGGTGTTGCCTCATGGTCTGTATATTCCTTAGATACAACTTCATTCACTCTCTTTTAGTGGGGGAAGGTTGGGGGTGCCTTTATGCTTTTTTTCATTTTGTACTTTATAAATCTTATTCTTGGGTTTCATTTTGGCTGGGGTTCTTTTGGTGGTGACTTCTGATTGTTCCAAACTTTCCAAGGGTTCACCTTGCTTGGACTGTGGTTGATATTTTTGGCTCTACATCCCCTCAACCACAACTCAACAGAATGACTAGGAGGAGCACTCCCAACAAAGAAAAGACCCAAAGACAATGGCCTCTCCCACAGACCTAATGGATATGGAAATAAGCAAGATGTCAGAAAAAGACTTCAGAGTAACAGCTATGGAAACAATAAGTAGACTGGAGAAAACCATTAATGGCAATATAGATTCTCTAAGGGCAGAAATGAGAGCTAATCAGGCCAAGCTTTAAAATGCTATAAATGAGATGCAGTGTAAGCTAGATTCTCTAAGAGCTAGGGTAAATGAAGCAGAAGAATGAATTAGTGATCTAGAAGATAAAATGATAAAAAGGAAGGAACAGGAGGAGGCCTTGAACAAAAACCTTAAAATTCATGAAAACAGAATTTGAGAAAAAAATGACACCATGAAACATTTCAATGTCTGAGTTACTGGCATCCCTGAGGGGTTAGAAAGAGAAAGAGAGAGAGGACTAGAAGATATATTTGAGCAAATCATAGCTGAGAAGCTCCCCAGTCGGGGTAATGAAAAATGTACTCGCATCCTCGAGGCAGAGAGGACCCCTCCCAAGATCAAGAACAGAACCACTCCCTGGCATGTAATGTTAAAACTTGAAAATCTCAGAGACAAGGAAACCATGCAGTTAGGGGAAAGAGATTCCTTACATACAAAGGGAGGAATATCAGAATAACATCAGACCTGTCCACAGAGATCTGGCAAGCCAGAAAGGATTGGCAAGATATATGTAAAACATTTCATCCAATAACAATTGAATATACATTTTTCCCAAGTGCATGTGGAACATTTGGCAGGATAGATAATATGTTAGGTCACAAAAAAGTCTTGAAAAACTTAAGAAGATAAAATCATACAAAGTATCTTTTCTGACCACAATGAAGTGAAACTAGAAATCAATAGCAGAAGGAAAAGTGGAAAATTCACAAATACATGGAAATTAAACAACACATGGTTGTACAACCTATGGGTCAGAGAAGCAATCAAAGGAGGACTTAGAAATATTTCAAAAACAACAAAAATGTAAAACTATACACCAAAACCTGTGGCATGCCACAGAAGTAACACTAAGAGGGAAATTTATAACAATGAACACCTCGTTTAAAATGAAGATCTCAAATAAATAACCTAACAGTATCCCTCAAGAAATGAGAAAAAGAACAACTAAGCCCAAGTTAGCAAATGAAAGAATAATTAAGATTATATCAGGAATAAATGGAGACTAGAAAAAATCAATGAAACTAAGTTTTCTTTTTTAAGTAAGGCAAAATTGATAAACTAGCTACACCGAGAAAAAATTCAAATAGAGGCAACTGGGTTGCTCATTTAATAAGCATCTGACTCAGGTTCAGCTCAGGTCATGATCTCAGGGTAATGAGATTAAACCCCATATCTGGCTCCACGCTGGGCAGGGAGCCTGCTGAAGATTCTCTCCCTCTCTCCCTCTTCATTTGCTCCTTCCTGCCAACATTCCTGTCCTCTCTCTCCCTCTCTCTCAAAAAAAAAAAAAAAAATCATATGAATACAATCAGAAATGAAAGGGAAGACATAAAATTAATGCCACAGAAATAAAAGGATTATGAGATTACTACAAATAATCAAACACTTATAAATTGGATAACCTGGATTAAATACATAAACTCCTAGCAACATACAATCTACCAAATCTGAAGCATGAAGAAATAGATAATCTGAATAGACCAAAATGAGCAAGGGAATTAAATCCATAATCAGAAACCTCCCAAGAAAGAAAAGCCCAGAAGAGATAGCTTCACTGGTGAAATCTACAAACAACATTTAAAGAACAATAAATGCCAATCCTTCTCAAACACTTCTAAAAATTTGAAAAGAAAAAAACAATTCTAAACTTATCTTATAAGGCTAGAATTACTGTCTTACCAAAGCCAAAGATACCAACATAAAAGAAACCTGCAGGCCAATACCCCTGATTTACATAAATACAAAAATATTAAAGGAAGTACCAGCAAACTGAATTCAACAGCATATTAAAGGGATCATATGCTCTAACCAAGTGGTATTTAACACTGGAAGGCAAGAGGATTCAACATGCAAGAATCAGTCAACAGCATACACCACATTAACAGAATGAAGGATAAAAATCATATGATCATGCTTCCACATATGGAAAAATCACCTGACAAAATTAATCCCCTTTCATTATAGAATTCTGAACAAACCAAGAATAAAAAGAAATTATCTCAACATAATAAAGACCAGATATGACAACCCACAGGAAATATACTCAACAAGCAAACAACTTCTTTCTTCAACAAGTGAATAACAAAAAGGTTTTCCTCTAACACAGGGATCAAAAAAAGATCCCTTCTTGTGATTTTTATTCAACATGGTATTGAAAGTCCTAGCCAGAGCAATTGAACAAGAAAAAGAAGTAAGGCATCCAAATTGCCAAGGAAGAAGTAAACATTTTCCTACTCAGATGAATTGACCTTATATGTATGAGACCCTAAACGTTCTATACACACAGACACACACACACACACACAGGCATACTCAAAAACTATTAGAACTAATCAACAAACTCAGTAAAATTATAGGATATGAAATCAACATCCTAAAATCAGTTGTGTTTCTCTAAACTCAGAATGAATTATCCAAAAAGGAAACTAAGAAAGCAATTCTACTTACAATAGAATCAAAAGAATAAAATACTTAGAAATAAACTAAAAACATTATTAAAGATTTGTAAACTGAAATCTATAAAACTTTTATGAAAGAAATTAAAAACAAAAAAAATTAAATAAATGGAAAGACATCCTTGTTCATGAATTTTAAGACTCACTGTCATTAAAAATCCATACTACCCAATGCAATATAGAGTCAGTGCAATCCCCACCATAATCCTGATAGAATTTTTCACAGAAATAGAAAAAAAAATCCTAAAATTCATATGGAATCACAATCAATCCCAAATAGGGCAAGAAGAAAGAACAAAACTGGATGCATCATGCTCCTGATTTCAAACTATACTACAAAGTTATTATAATTAAAATAGTATGATACTGGCATAATGACAGACATAGAGACCAATACAACAGAATTGAGAATCTACAAACAATCCCATGAATATACAAGTAGTCAAATGATCTTTGACAAGAGTGCAAAAAATACACAAAAATAATAAATGGTGTGAATGGTGTTGGGAAAACTGTATGTCCACATGCAAAAGAATGAAACAGAACCTTCATCTAATATCTTCACACACACACACACACACACACACACACACAAAACTCAAAGTGGACTTAAAATGGAAGGCCGGAAACTGTAAAACTCTTGGAAGAAAACATACTGGAAAATTTTCATCACATTAGATGGGCTATGATTTCTTGGATATGACACCAAAAGAACAGACAATGAAAGCAAAAATAGACAAATGGAGCTACATCAGACTAAAAATCTTCTGTGCAACAAAGGAACAATTAACAGAATGAAAAGACAACCCATAGAATGGGAAAAGAATATTTGCAGATCATGTGTTTAATACGGGGTTAGTATCCAAAATAAACAAAGAACTCATACAACTCAATAACAAAGATAGCCCAATTTAAAAATAGGTGAAAGACTCACATAGACATTCCTACAAAAAAAAAAAAAAAATACACAAATAGGCAACAAGTAAATGAAAAGATGTTCAACATTATTAATCATCAAGGAAATAGAAACAAACACAATGATATATCATTTCACATCTGTTAAAATGGCCAGTATTAAAAAGACAAGACATAACAATTATTTTTTTAAAGATTTTGTATTTTTTTATTTGACAGACAGAGATCACAAGTAGGCAGAGAGGCAGGCAGAGAGAGAGGAGGAAGCAGGCTCCCTGCCGAGCAGAAAGCCCAATGCGGGGCTCGATACCAAAATGTCGGGATCATGACCTAAGCTGAAGCCAGAGGCTTTAACCCACTGAGCCACCCAGGGGCCCCCAAGACATAACAAGTATTAGTAAAGATGTGGAGAAAGGGAACCCTTCCTTGTTCACTGATGTACAAATGTAAATTCATACAGTCACTATGGAAAACAGGATGGAGGTTCCTCAAATAATTGAAAATAAAATACCATACGATTCAACCATCCCACATCTGGGTATTTATCCAAAAATACTGAAATCAGGATTACAAGGAATTCTACGCACTCCAATGCTCATTTCACATTATTCACAATAGCTACAATGGGGAAACAATCTCATCAAGATTGTGTATCTTTCAAGATACATCAAGAGATGTGTATCTTTCAAACAAAAAATGTAGTATATATAGACATGGAATACTTTTCAGTTTTAAAACAGAAGGAAATCCTGCATTTGTGACAACATGTATGAAACTTAAGAGCATTACTCTAAGTAAAATAAGCCTGTTACAGAAGAAGAAACACTGCTTCTTATAGGAAATATTTAGAATAATAGTCCAACTCAGAGAACCAGAAAAAAAAAAAAAACAGTGTTTTCCTCAATCTGGGGAAGGAAGAAATGAACCATGATTGTTTAAGAGATACGGATTTTTAGAATGGGAAGATGAAAAGTTTTAGAGATGGGTGGTGTTGATGTTTGTACAACTATGTGAATATACTTAATGTCACTGAACTGTACTGTTGAAAATAGTTAAAATGACAAATTTTATATTAAGTGTATTTTACCACAATTGAATAAAGAAAGAGATGGGGCACCTGGGTGCCTCAGTCACTTAAGTATCAGACTCTTGATTTCAGCACAGGTCATGATCTCAGGGTCGTGAGAACCAGCCCCATGTCAGGCTTCACACTCACCACCAAGTCTGCTTCAGACTTTCTCTCTCCCTCTCTCTCTGCCTCTCCCACTGCTCATGCTCTCTAAATAAATAAACAAAATCCTTTTTAAAAATGGGTGTGGGGAGGGACAAACTGTGAGTGAACAAAACTGTTAACTGTACAGGAGAGAGCTGAAGGCACTACTTCCCTTTCTGGTTCTAGTTTTCTGGAGTGTTCAGTTTGGTTTTAAGGTAAATGTCGATTTTTTTCAAGGTGATCTTGTGCAGGATTTCAGCCAGCTCTTCAATATATCAGAAGCTGGGGGAAATAAGTTTGTAGTGGAGCCTCCTTTCTATAATGTTTCTATCATTCTAAATGTCTTTTTTATAATGTTTGGCTCAGTGGGATTTTCTCAACACCTACTATGTGGAAGCACTGTTCTTTACTGTAAATCTCCCCAATCCCTTCTGTGTGTGATAGAGAGAAAAACTATACTCCCACGAATACATCATGAGGATTTTTCATCTAACTATACATGCCAAAGGAAGTTGATTGATCTATAGAGCTATAAGTTACCCAGTCTTCAGTAGCTGAGAATTCTGCCATCTGAGTCTCCTTTGTCAGCCACTAATAACAATATCAGTCTCCCAGAGTAAAATGGCAAATGACCTTGAAACCTGGCATTTCCATTCTCAGGACAACCATATTATTAAGAACAGACACATTTTCAGAGAGAAATCCATTCTCTGAACTCTTACCTATGCCAAAACCATCCCCTATCCTGTGCCAGGCTCAACAATGTTAAAAGGAGCAACACAGCCCTATCAGGGAGCTTTCTTACTTTTCTTACCAAAATTTCTTCTGAAATCAGCCACAGACACATGTTTCACCAAAGTTTAACTGGCCTCTAATGATGTTTGTGGGTGCCAAAGGGGAGTAAGTGAAAAGCAGAGGCTGAGGCTTCTAGCGAAGATTCCAACAGGACCAATTACTAAACCTCTGAGGACCTGAGAGGTCAGTGTGTTACCAAAGTGCAGGCACTCTGCCAAAGTCTACTTAAATATTTTTTTCTAGAATCAGTGAAGAAGGAATTACAGGATATTTAAGTAAAGGACAGCAGCAGAGAGTGTACCAACAAGTTTGAGATTTATATGGGAGACATTGTTCCCAAGCCTAAAGGGTTAAAAGAAGGGCTTAAATCAGGCATAACAAGAATTTCCTCAATACTTCCCATGCACTTGTTAGGAAACATAAATTTGGCAGAAAGGATTTGAAAAACAATGTATAATCAAGTGGATCTGATGCACTTTTCATTTTATAGTCCCCTATACCAGCTTTTTCTGAAGAATTTTTCCTTTTTCCTGTCTGGATCACTTTTCTTCAGAAGTATATATATTGTGGTCAGGATCAACATACCCATTAAGGCAAAGTAGACATGATTCCTAGAGCCCACAATAATTCTAGAAGCCCCTGAAATGGTTAATTTCCTTTAAAATAAGAGGAAAAAATGAATGTAATACAAATCCAACTTGCAGTATAGTCATCTTTATACCAATGCTGTCATAAAATGTAATTTTAATATTTTAAATGGAAAAGAAGGACTCATGAGGACTAAATAGCAAAGGGCCACAGAAGTCATAATGTTGCCCCAATTGTGGGTATGAAACAGTGGAAGCAGCAGTATTCCTGAACAGTCTTTACACCCCACACTACAGCTAGAATGAAATTTTATTTCAAAGGAGTAAAACTACATATGCAAAAACATACAGAACACCAGGGAGTCTTCAAGAAGTACTTTCATCCAAATATACCTTTTCTTATCTTCCTAAATTATAGAGATTTGCTGATGTTCCTGTGCCACAATAATAAAAACTTTTTACTTCCCACAAGCCCAAGAAAAGAACACTCATACAGAAAAGTGCATTTTAAAAATTACATCACCTCCATTTCCTGTAGTATGCAATTGTCTACAGAAATATTGGAGGCAGAACTGCTGAGGAAAAAGAATTAGAAGTGGTCAAGTCTGTAGAGTTAAGGCAGAAAATATCTGTATGTTAAAGATGTGTTTTAGATATGGACAAGGGCAGAGTTTAAACAGCTGGAAATGACCAGTAATGTAGAAACAAGTCTGTGTCACAAACTGAACAACAATGACCACAGATCTGGATTACAGAAAAGAATTCATAACAAGTACATAATGAATTTCTTGGAGAGATTCAGAAACAGTCAGTTGCTTTGAAGTCAGAGATTAAGAGCTTTGGATCAAATAGGCTTGATTTCTCATCTTATCTCTGACATCAATTAACCATTTAATGTGAGCATTTTGCTTCATCTCTCTACTGATTTTTTTAATCTATACAATAGAAATAGCATTGCATACCCTCTTTTTCTTTTTAAAGATTTTATTTATCTATTAGACAGATAGAGATTATAGACAGAGAGGCAGGCAGAGAGCAGGAGGAGAGCAGGCTCTCCGCTGAGCACAGAGCCCTATGCAGGGCTCAATCCCACGACCCTGGGACCATGACCTGAGCCAAGGTAGGTGCTTTAACCCACTGAGCCACCCAGGTGCCCCAGCATTGCATACTTTCTTAAGCTGTGGGAATGAAATGATTTAGATTGAAAAAAAATCAATCAGCTAAAAATTAGTGAAATTGCTCAGACATGGTTACAGCCTTCAGAGATGTCGCCAGCACAGAAAGTAAGCCAGGGACAATGGTTGCTGAAAAGAAGTGCCCAAGAACATCACTACCAACCACCATTCACTAACCATAATCACAGGAAGACCAAACATCTGTGCCAGCCTCACTTCACTTTAAAATAAGTCATAAAAGGCATGTGGATATGAGTAGGGACAGCAGAACAGAGAGTTACTATCTCAGCAAGGAATCAAATGGTGCCTGTGAGGAGATCTCTGGACACTAAGAGCCAGCCCCCCACCAACTCCCTAGTCTGTGATACAAATGCCCTTAAATATCTCTGCAGCAACAAGTGAGGGGGAACTGGCTGGAGGAACTGTGATGTGTCTGAGCAGAACTTATTTCAAAAGCTCTCACTAAAGTTGGATCCCCTTCTCCTGCTCTCACGGAGGAAAAGGGAGAACCACTGCAGTGCCAGAGACCAACAGATCTATCTCTGTACAGAGCTTGGGATTCCTGAGGAAGAGCTCAGAAACTTGTCTTCAGAGGGTGATTTCACAATCAGGGATTGAATATCATGTGATGCTGACATATCTCATGTTCTCAGACTTTAGATCAGGTTAGGTCTCACTCTTTATGAAATCCTTTTTAAAATAAATGTTTTGCCAAATAAACAAACAGACTCTGAAGGCAACAAAGTGGTGGTTGCCAGTGGTAATTGCAAGAGGTGGTTGTGGAGTGAAGGGTGAAAGAGATAAATGAGATTGAAAGGTCAAACTTTATTACTCCACAAATAAGTGAAACCATATGATAATTGACTCTCTCTGCTTGACTGATTTCACTCAGCATAATCTCTTCCAGTCCCGTCCATGTTGCTACAAAAGTTGGGTATTCATCCTTTCTGATGGAGGCATAATACTCCATAGAGTATATGGACCACATCTTCCTTATCCATTCGTCCGGTGAAGGGCATCTTGGTTCTTTCCAGTTTGGTGACAGTGGCCATTGCTGTTATAAACATTGGCATACAGATGGCCCTTCTTTTCACTATATCTGTATCTTTGGGGTAAATACCCAGGAGTGCAATGGCAGGGTCATAGAAAAGTTCTATTTTTAATTTCTTGAGGAATCTCCACACTGTTCTCCAAAGTGGCTGCACCAACTTGCATTCCCACCAACAGTGGAAGAGGGTTCTCCTTTCTCCACATCCCCTCCAACACATGTTGTTTCCTGTCTTGCTAATTTTGGCCATTCTAACTGGTGTAAGGTGATATTTCAATGTGGTTTTAACTTGAATCTCCCTGATGGCTAGTGATGATGAACATTTACTCATGTGTCTGATAGCCATTTGTATATCTTCATTGGAGAAGTATCTGTTCATATCTTCTGCCCATTTTTTGATATGTTTGCCTGTTTTGTGTGTGTTGAGTTTGAGGAGTTCATTATAGATCCTGGATATCAACCTTTTGTCTGTATTGTCACTTGAAAATATCTTCTCCCATTCTGTGGGTTGCCTCTTTGTTTTGTTGACTGTTTCCTTTGCTGTGCAGAAGCTTTTGATTTTGATGAAGTCCCAAAAGTTTATTTTCGCTTTTGTTTCCTTTGCCTTTGGAGACATATCTTGAAAGAAGTTGCTGTGGCTGATAT
>NW_026739562.1:10267149-10268912 GCF_022355385.1 Mustela nigripes | reverse complement strand
CAAAGAGATTACTGCCTATGTTCTCCTCTAGGATTCTGATGGATTCCTGTCTCACGTTGAGGTCTTTTATCCATTTTTAGTTTATCTTTCTGTATGGTGTAAGAGAATGGTCGAGTTTCATTCTTCTACATATAGCTTATGCTGAAAAAAAATAAAATAAAATAAAATAATAAGATGTCACACACACATATGCAATGGAGTTTTAGTCATAAAAAGAATGAAATCTTGCCATTTGCAATGACGTGGATGGAGTTGGAGAGTACCATGCTGAGCAAAATAAGTCAGTCAGAGAAAGAAAAATATATGATTTTACTCATATGTGGAATTTAAGAAACAAAACACACAAGCAAAGGGAAAGAAAACAGGAGTGACAAATCAAGAAACATACTTTCAATCATAGAGAACAAATTTATGGTTACTAGAGGGCAGCTGGGTAGGGGGATGGATTCAACAGACGATGGCAATTTAAGGAGTGCAATTCATGGTGATGAGCACAGTGTGATATATGGAATTGTTGAATCACTGTATTTTATACCTGAAACTAATATAACATGTGTATTAACTGGAATTAAAATAAACATTTAAAAAATGTTTAGTAAAATAAGCATAAAAAACAATAAAAGTTTTAAGTAAAAAAAAAAGGTCAAACTTTAATAAAATAAGCCAAAATGTTGAAAAGTATAGCATAAGGCATTTAATCAATAACATTATAATATTATGGTGACAAAAGGGAGACTACACTTATCTTGATGAGTGCTGAATAATGTACAGAATTGTCGAATCACTACACTGTACACCTGAAACTATCATGACGTTCTATGTTAAATACACTCCAATATAACCTCTAAAAAATAGATGTTTTGCTATAATTTCCTGTGACCACCTTCTAAATAAATGCAAGAAACACTGTGTCTATAATATCAAACTTATCTTTCAAAGATCTAGCTGTAGTTCCCAAGAAAGATAGGATGAAAAGGAAACGATGCTCATGATGCCCATAATGACAGCGAATGCTTCTGGAGCACCTTCTCTGAACAACATACTGACCTACCCACTCATTTATATGTTTTGGAGGCAGCAATTTCTGTCCTTATTTCTTTCAATAACTTAAGTTTCAAACTGTGGAACTTACCTCTTTTTATTTTTTTTTTAAGATTTTATTTATTTATTTGACAGAGAGAGATCACAAATAGGCAAAGAGAGAGAGGAGGAAGCAGGCTCCCTGCTGAGCAGAGAGCCCGATGCGGGACTCGATCCCAGGATCCTGAGATCTTGACCTGAGCCGAAGGCAGCGGCTTAACCCACTGAGCCACCCAGGCGCCCCAACTTACCTCTTTTTAAAATGTCCTTTACGGGGCAACTAGGTGGCTCAGGGGTTAAAACCTCTGCCTTCAGTTCAGGTAATGATCCCAGGGTCCTGGGATTGAGCCTCACATTGGGCTGTCTGCTCAGCAGGGAGCCTGCTTCCTTCTCTCTCTCTCTCTGCCTGCCATTCTGTCTACTTGTGATCTCTCTCTGTCAAAAAAATAAACAAAATCATAAAAAATAAAGAGAGAAGGGGGTTGGGGTAAATTGGAAGGGGAGGTGAATCATGAGAGACTATGGACTCTGAAAAATAATCTGAGGGGTTTGAAGTGGCGGGGAGGTGGGAAGTTGGGGTACCAGGTGGTGGGTATTATAGAGGGCACAGATTGCATGGAGCAATGGGTGTGGTGAAAAAATAATGATACTATTATGCTGAAAATAAATAAATGAAAAAAAAA
>NW_026739562.1:10252691-10267049 GCF_022355385.1 Mustela nigripes | reverse complement strand
AAAAAAAAAAAAAAAAAGATTATCCACCAGAAAGGGGAACCCTCTTAAACGTTGATGGGAATTCAAGTTGGTGCACCCAACTTTGGAGAACAGTGTGGAGATTCCTCAAGAAATTAAAAATAGAACTTCCCTATAACCCTGCAATTGCACTCCTGGATATTTACCCCAAAGATACAGATGTAGTGAAAAGAAGGGCCATCTGTACCCCAATGTTTATAGCAGCAATGGCCACGGTCACCAAACTGTGGAAAGAATCAAGATGCCCTTCAATGGACGAATGGATAAAGAAGATGTGGATATGGACCATCCACACTATGGAGTATTATGCCTCGATCAGAAAGGATGAATACCCAACTTTTGTAGCAACATGAACGGGACTGGAAAAGATTATGCTGAGTGAAATCAGTCAAGCAGAGAGAGTCAATTATCGTATGGTTTCAATTATTTGTGGAGCATAACAAATAACACGGAGGATATGGGGAAATGGAGAGGAGAAGGGAGTTGGTGGAAATTGGAAGGGGAGGTGAACCATGAGAAACTATGGACTCTGAAAAACAACCTGAGGGTTTTAAAGGGGCGGGGAGATGGGAGGTTGGGGGAGCCAGGTGGTAGGTATTATGGAGGGCATGCATTGCATGGAGCACTGGGTGTGGTGCAAAAACAATGAATTAAAAGAAATTTAAAAAATAAAATAAAATAAAATGTCCTTTACATACCACTAGAGGAGAAAAGTCAGGAAAACCAGGCCTTTAAAGCAAGCCCAAGTTTACCTCCCTCCACTGCTTTCCTTAAACACATTCATTCCACTTCCACATTTGGTATACTCAAAGAAACAAATGAAAGATCTTCCATATCTGGAAGTAGGCAAGAAGATTCTTGCCAACCTCTCATCTTATCAGTCAGATTAACAACATATTTTATCCATTTGTGGCCAAACAGAAGGTTTATTATTTCACATTCTTTTTACTGTATGATTCATTAGAAATGTTTCTCAGGTCATTGGGAAAATGACTACATGGTATATATGGCCACAAAAACCCAAGCCAAACTATACCTGTAGTGGTCTAGCTATAAGTGGTGGCATCAATCTGTAACTTCACTTCTTTTCTCCAAATTATCCATTTGGTAGTTGGTTGTTTTTTTTTTAAGATTTTATTTATCCATTTAACAAAGAGAGACGCAGAGGGAGAGAGCACAAGCAGAAGGAGCAGCAAGTAAAGACAAAGGGAGAAGTAGGCTTCCTGCCAAGCAGGGAACTGGACATGGGGATCAGTTGCAGTATCCTGGGATCATGACCTTAGCCAAAGGCAGACACATAACAGACTGAGCCACCCAGGCGTCCCCAGTTGGGATATTTTAGGTCGAGCCTGATAATCAGCAAGAGGACAAGTTCCCTACTATGAAGAAAAGTCACCAGGATTTCTCTAGAGTCAGTCTTTTATCAGTGACATATGACACAGGTGGTAAGAGTACTATCTCTTGTTCCAAAGTGGTCTCTTGAAAATAGCATGATTTTCTTCTGCTATAGAATCATGATCCACTTATAAGGACCTCTACCTTTTTCTCTTTATTATGACTTTTGTCCCACAACACCTCCCCATCATCAGATTTCCCAGCTCAACCTTGCACTATTTTTTCACAAGGCTGATTATAAGAAGAACTGTGTTAACACATCTTTGGACACACACCCAGGCAGATATCCTAAAATCGGATAAGAAAAGAATCAAAGGACTGACCTTGACACTTGGTAATGGGGCTACATTTGCAGTCAAGAGGACCTTAGGATCCACCCTAAAATATCTTAGGAATACATATTTTCAAATTTAACTCCAAGGATCTTGTGTCTTGGGCATCAATATTACCTTCCCTCAGTACACATAAGTTTAAACTAATAATGATCTATGTCAGGCAACACAAAGGAAACATGTTGTAAAATGGTGAAGATATAAAATTGTGGAATTGCATCATTACTCATCTCATGTTATCCTACTAATGCTAAAAATACTTCTAGTGGACAGAGCAACTGCACAGATTGTGTAAGTTTGCATATTTGAAAGGACTCATAAGAAATCAAAAAGCACAATCACATAATGCTTTTCTTTTTCTTAAGAGCATTGATAATGTGAACTAAGCAACCAAGTACAGGCAAGGATTGAAGGTGAGTGATATGTCCTAACAACCTCTCAGGAGTCTTTATTCACACAGACAAACAACCTTTGTCTCCAGTTGAACCACCAAGAACAGCATGAGATTAAGTCTAGGCTTCAGGAAAGTTCAGGCACCAAGTTTGTAATGAGGTATTCATGTCCCTCTAGTCAAGTCTGTTATGCCAAGTAGAAGCTATCAGGCATTTAAATCATTTTAAGAAAATGGTTCTTGGGGTCATCAGGAGAGTTTGGGCCTTTAAAAAACACATCAAAAATTCCATTGGTCTTATCCTAGCCAAGGGTCAAAGCCCTGTATAACCGGAAGTAAGAATTTCCTGTTTAGTAGAAAAATAACACTTTCCTTTTTTTTATTATTTTCAGTTAGTCAGTATGTAGTACATCATAAGTCTCTGTTGTAGTGTTCAATGCTTCAAGTTGTATAAAACTTTTTCTTAAACAGTCCACCCTCTGACCTTGGCTCAAGACTAAATCACACATAATCACTCCTTCTCATGTATATTTTGTGCCAGTTATAAAACAGGAAAAAAATAGACCAAGTGCAAAGTGCTAATCTCATCTATCATTGAATGAGAGATGGGTTTCATTTAAAGAAGGATTTCAGCTAACCAAATATTCCACCACACACTTAATCACAAACAAGCACAAGTTGGATAACTTTATCTCCTCCCACTACTGAAATTAAAATTTTATAAAAATAATCAATATATTGATTTAGTTTAACAAGTAATTGTTAATCAATTCTAGCTCATCTGCTAACTAACCATATTTCATTGTATGGACATAATGAGAGATGTTACTTCAATTTTCTAATATATTTAACCATCAATATCAGTATTATGGAATTTGTTGAAATCAAATTAATACCACCAGTTAAACCTGTAATAAATCATATAACAGTTACATTATTATGGATTGAGTGGCTCCCTTTCTAGCAATTACTTCTTGCTATTGAGTTTTCACTTGACCCTTTATTTCATATAACCCTGGGCTTCACACATCTTCCAGTCATCCATGTCCCCTGTTGCAGACTTCATTGTCAGTCCATTGACTATTGCCCAAACCTAATAAAAGCCATACTATACCATTATAGTTATAATCCAGCTCTTCTGTTACCACAAGAAATACCACTCTTAACACACTGAGTGGATTTATGATTTCCTCTTCAATTAATAGGCCTTTATGCAGCTACTTTCCAGACTGAGTGATGGCTCTTCACACTGAAGCTACCATTTATACAACAAACTGCTTATTAGGCATTTCCAAAATTTGTTCATTGGGAAGGATCCATTCAACTGTGAAGGTAGATAAGATCTCAGGAGGATCTAATGTGGGACTCAAAGGCAAGGCAGATATTTGTTCATGTGTGCAATGGGTTCCCTCTTTCACAAATTCTGTACTTATTTTTAATATAAAAATATTCTGCTCATTTTTCTCCTTACCAGAATGATTATCTGATATAACCTTAGATTTATGGGTATTTCAATCTCAAAATAATGTTATATCCTCTGGTAAAAATAAAAATAGTTTCAAATAAAGTCCAAAAACAAGCTAGCAATCATCTTGTAAACTGGATGCTCTCTTTGGCTTTTGAGATAACCTCCCAGTTCAAAAGCCCACTAAAGCACCTCTAGGTGGCAAATCCAGCATCCATGACAGATGTCATTACTCAGTAAACAGAAATTTTTCTCATGATTCTCTTTTTAGGAACAGAGACGCATCACCGAGAAGAAAACCCATAGTTTTTCTTTTGTCTTATTGACCAACATTATGTCAGATTCCTATCCTTAAATTGGTCCCTGAAAAGAGGAGAGCATTATCATAATTCTTTAGACTACTCTAAAGTGGAGTCACACTTTCCCCCAAACACCTGGCCACCTAATACCTGAAGAAATGGAGTTGCCTTAGAAACAAGGAAGCTGGGAAATGATCACTCTGTGGGTAACAGTATCTGTCACACCTATTTTACCTCCACTGACTGCTCTCCCTACATCTGCAATCAATCTCTCTCTCTGCCCTTCGCCACGCTTCCCCCTTAGCTCTATCCCACCAGAATTTCAACATGATCAAGTTCTTTCATACCAAAAAATATTCACCCTCAAGCTGATGTCCCACTTAGTGACTAATTTCATTCTTGTAACAACTCTATGAGATAGTGCTGTCCCTATTTTGCAGAAAAGGAAACTAAGGCATGGGGAAAGTGAGTAACTTAGACAAGATTGCACAGCTTAGCCAAGATTCAATAAATACTAGCCAATAGTATCAAAGTAGTATAAAATACAAAAATTGCTCTCAGTTTTTTCAGGAAAATTCTTTCAGAAAAGAAATGCAATAATGCATAATCTCTTCCAGTCCCTTCCATGTTGCTACAAAAGTTGGGTATTCATCCTTTCTGATCGAGGCATAATACTCCATAGTGTATATGGACCACATTTTCCTTATCCATTCATCCATTGAAGGCATCTTGGTTCTTTCCATAGTTTGGCAACCGTGGCCATTGCTGCTATAAACATTGGGGTACAGATGGCCCTTCTTTTCACGACATCTGTATCTTTGGAGTAAATACCCAGGAGTGCAATTGCAGGGTTATAGGGAAGTTCTATTTTTAATTTCTTGAGGAATCTCCACACTGTTCTCCAAAGAGGCTGCACCAACCTGCATTCCCACCAACAGTCTAAGAGGGTTCCACTTTCTCCACATTATGCTGAGTGAAATAAGTCAAGCAGAGAGAGTCAATTGTCATATGGTTTCACTTATTTGTGGAGCATAACAAATAGCATGGAGGACATGGGGAGTTAGAGAGGAGAAGGGAGTTGGGGTAAATTGGAAGGGGAGGTGAATCATGAGAGACTATGGACTCTGAAAAACAATCTGAGGGGTTTGAAATGGCGGGGTTTGGGAGGTTGGGGTACCAGGTGGTGGGTATTATAGAGGGCACGGATTGCATGGAGCACTGGGTGTAGTGAAAAAATAATGAATACTGTTATGCTGAAAGTAAATATATTTAATTTAAAAAAAGAAATGCAATAATGCAATTATTGCATGATTTCACATGCAATCTTTCAGTATTATTTCCAAAAACAACAGTTTATTTTATTTTATTTTATTTTCAGTGTTCCAAGATTCATTGTTTATGCACCACACCCACAGCTTCATGCAATACATGCCCTCTTTAATACCCACCACCAGGCTTACTTAATGCCCCCACCTCACTCCCCTCCAAAACCTTCAGTTCTCAGAGTCCACAGTCTCTCGTGCTTCTTCTCCCCCTCTGATTCCCCTGATTCATTTTTCCTTTCCTTTCCTAATGACCTCCATGTTATTCATTATGTTCCACAATTATGTGAAACTGAATGATAATTGACTCTCTCTGCTTGACTTATTTCACTCAGTGTAGTCTCCTCCAGTCCTGTCCATGTTGATACAAAAGTTGGGTATTCATCTTTTCTGATGACTCCATTGTATATATGGACCATATCGTCCTTATCCATTCTTGTACTGAAGGGCATCTTGTCTTTCCACAGTTCGGCAATTGTGGCTATTGCTGCTCTGAACATTGGGGTACAAATGGCACTTCTTTTCACTACATCTGCATCTTTGGGTAAATATCCAATAGTTCAATTGCAGGGTCATACTGTAACTTTGTTTTTAATTTCTAAGGAATGTCCACACTGTTTTCAAAGTGGCTGCACCAACTTGCATTCCCAACACCAGTGTAAGAGGGTTCCCCTTTCTCCACATCCTCTCCAACACATGTTGTTTTGTATCTTGTTAATTTTGGCCATACTAACTGGTGTAAGGTGATATCTCAATGTGGTTTTGATTTATCCTTGGTATGCAAGGGTGGTTCAACATTCACAGATCAATCAATGTGATAGAATAAATCAATAAGAGAGTGAGAAGAACCACATGGTCCTCTCAATTGATGCAGAAAAGGCATTTGACAAAATACAGCATCTGTTACTGATTAAAACTCTTCAAAGTATAGAGATAGAGGGAACATTCCTCAACTTCACATCTATGAACAACCCAGAGTGAATATCATCCTCAATGGGGAAAAGCTGATAGCCTTCCCTTTGAGATCAGGAACAGGACAAGGATGCCCACTCTCACCAATATCATTCAACATAGTTCTAGAAGTCCTAGCAACAGCAATCAGACAACAAAATAAATAAAAGGTATTCAAATTGGCAAGGAAGAAGACAAATTCTATCTTCGCATATGATGTGGCACTTTATATGGAAAACCCAAAAGACTCCAGCCCCAAATGACTAGAACTCATGCAACAATTCAATAATGTGGCAGGATAAAAAATGAATGCACAGAAATCAGTTGATTTCTTGTACACTAACAATGAAAATTTAGAAAGGGAAATTAGAGGATTGATTCCACTTACTATACCACCAAGAACAAGTAACACCAACTTATTTAGGGTTCTTTTTCAAGCTCTCATATGTGAACTGGCATACACAGAATCTTGTAAATAGAAGAGCTATCAGACCCAGTCTCATAGTTTGATTATTATTTCTCTGGGAAACCACACAACTTCCCATTCACATAGAGATATCCCTGCTCCTCAGTCTGAACATCTGCTTGGTCATCTTCTCCTCTGTAGGCATCAGGAAGTTTCCAGAAACCAAACTTCCAAGATTATGCCTAGGCAGATCTCCCAGATTGGAGCCAAAGGTAGGGAAGGAAGATAAAACATGTCCTCCTTTATCTGTGGCTTTTCTCATAGTCACTGCTGCATGTAGGTTCTGTCTGAGGGATATGTCCTGCCTACCCCTACTGGGAGAACTAGAGACTCTGCAAATTCCCCAGGGTTGGAATCAGCATCCCCTCACCCACACATCATTCCTAGTGCATGAGACACATCAATGAATCAGAGTCTAACTGCTACCACAGCTTAATTGTTAGAGCTCAGGCTTAGAATTAGATCCATTTGTACTTAAATCCAAAGATTTAAATCCAAAGCTACCAAAGATTAGCTTCTCTGATCTTGACCAAATGATGCTCTCAGTGAACATCAACTTCTTTAGACATAAAATAGAATTAGCAAAACCGTCCTCATGGGATTAGATGAGAATTATATGAAATACCATACTTAGCAGGGTGACATATTTATTATTTGTCACTTTCCATTGTGTCTTCATTTCCTTTATTCTTACAACCTTCTCAAGGACTCCCAAATTTACTGTCAGCTTTTTAGTGATGATAAGATCAAATATTCATATAGAGATTTTTAGAATAATAATAACTTATTAATCAGTATTTGATACTTTAAAATGTTCTTCCCTCCGTTCTCTTTGTAAACAGACTCTAGCAACCAAAAGAGTGAATTTATTATCTATTTATCTCTATGTATGTATGTATATATATTAAATATATGTATTTATGTATCTGTGTGTGTGTCTCTGTCTCTGTGTGTGTGTGTGTGTGTGTGTGTGTGTTAGACAAAGAGGGAGTGAAAAGGAGAGAATTCCTGACAGAACCCAAAATGTTCACACTATGAGCTTTGAGGTTCTGTACAGAAAACAGAAGGCAGCAGTGAGCCTTAGTCCTATACCAAGCACCATTCCAGCACACCACACGATTACCTCACAGAACGCCTACAACAATACCATGATGAGTACCATTATCACTCCCTTTTCATAGATGTGGGAACTCAGGTATGAGGAAGCTGAGGAACTTGCCCAAAGTCACACAGGTAGCAAAGGGAAGAGCCAGCAAAACTCACTCTCTTCAGCATGATTCAGATTTCTATTATCAAGAGCACTTTCTCCAGCCTACATGTGTCTATCCTTGGGGCATCCGCATTAGAATAGCAGGTTTTCACTGGCTTAGATGTTTCCCTGTGTTATCTTGCTCAATTGCCCCTAGAGCTCTGTGAGACAGGTTATTTGATAGACTCTGACTGGCTCTGGCACCCATACCCCCCAGACTAGAACATTCTGCGCCTTACACCTCAGACCTTGAGATCACCTCTTAACACAGTCAATAGAGGGGCTGCTAGCCCAGTCCAGCTGGCTCTCCCCAACGCCCTTGGTCACAGATGCCATGGCCACAAGAGAGAAATGATAAATTGGACTGCCTGACATTTGGTTGAAGCTGCTAATTCTAATCCTCAGGAGGTGAGAGGTCAGAGCCTCTTTCACTCGTTGGACTTAGAACAAACACACATTTAAATTCTTCCCTGAAACCACAATAAAAGATTGGTAAAGACAGACCCAGAAAGAACACATAAAAATAACCAGCCCCACATCACAGAAGCTGTTTGGTTCTAAGTTTTCAACACAACTGGATCCAGATTCCCAAGGACCAAAGGAGGTATTGCTGGGTTGAGCATAGGCTTACTAAGAAAAAGACTTCTACGAGTTAACTGCAGCTAACTTGTCTGCCACTCCAGAGTTGTTTGATTTATTGCTGAGTGTATGTTGCTTGGGGTCTCTAATGTTTCTGCTTCACAAAATCTGCTATTTGCAGGACTTTAAATCAGTGTAGATTTCAGATCAAGTGGCTTTTATAATATACCTCATCTGGTCACCAAATTTTACTGCCAAATGTGTACTAGTTTGCATTGGAGAGAGATGTCCCCCAGTGGTTAAGTTCCCTCCACCACCTCAATTTCCTAGGAACCCTAACACTTTGGAAGCTAAGTAAAAAAAAAAAAAAAAAAAAAAAAAAGTATTATCTGAGCTGGGATGCTCATGCATCACACTCAAAGGAAGGTGTGAGCCTAGGAAGCAAAACTAAGCCCAACCTATGAACTTAGAACTATTTAGGACGTCTCTCTCATCAATCATTTTCCAGTCACTAAGTGAGCAAAAGAAAGACTAAAATGGATGAACTTGCAAAGCAGCCACTAGCAATGGGTCAGTGATGGCTACCTCCATGCTAAGTGTGCTCTCAAATAAGATGCCTATTCTGGAATGAATATGTTACTTCTTTCTCAAAGGCATTCAGACAGGTAAGTACAATGTGTAATGTTATTTACTAGCATTTTGTTCTCAAAGTGATACTAGGTCCTCTAATTTCAGGTAAGTTAGATCTAAATGTGTGTATCTGTGTATCGACTGACACAGAATTTTATGAAGAATGACCATATGTAGTCCATTAAGAAAAGCAGTCCCTCAGGATATTATGAACCCAGACCAGATATAAGAAAATAATATTTATTTTACTAATTGATTCCACTTATTATAAAAGTAATCTGTTCCCTTTGTAGAAAACATAGATTTAAAAAAATTTAAGAAAATGAAAGGTGCCCTTAATTCATACTTCAAGGAAGCATTATTTTTTTTTTAAATTATACTGTAGTTTTTTCAGATATTTTTCTATGTATGTATGTCATTTTGGACAATTTCTATCATAGTACAGACTCTTTTATATCTCGTGGTTTCTACTCAATATTACATTGGAAGAATCTTTCACACTATGAACTCCTTGTAAATAACTTCACAGTCCACCTGACATTTTGTAATGATAATTCACTTAATTACTCATATTTATGAAGGTATTTGGATTTTGTTCACTTATTTCTTATAAAAAATTTATGAAATACAACATGTATGCATGATCTTTGTCCATATTTTTATATTAATTTATTTATTTTCAGCATTACAGTATTCATTATTTTTTCACCACACCCAGTGCTCCATGCTATCCATGCCCTCTATAATACCCACCACCTGGTACCCCAACCTCCCAAACCCCGCCACTTCAAACCCCTCAGATTGTTTTTCAGAGTCCATAGTCTCTCATGATTCACCTCCTCTTCCAATTTCCCCCAACTCCCTTCTCCTCTCTAACTCCTCATGTCTTCCATGCTATTTGTTATGCTCCACAAATAAGTGAAACCATATGATAATTGACTCTCTCTGCTTGACTTATTTCTTATTTTATTTTTTAAGTGTTCCATGATTCATTGTTTTGACACCACATCCAGTGCTCCATGCATATGTGCCTCCTTAATACCCACCACCAGTGTCACCCATGGTCCCACCCAACTCCCCTTCAAAGCCCTTAGTTTGTTTCTCAGAGTCCACAGTCTCTCTGTGCTTTGTCTCCCCTTCCAATTTCCCCCAATTCACTTTTCCTTTCCTTCTCCTAATGTCCTCCATGTTATTCCTTATGCTCCACAAATCAGTGAAACCGTATGATAAACGACTTTCTCTGCTAGACTTATTTCAGTCAGCATAATCTCCTCCAGTCCCATCCATGTTGTCCATATTTTTTATCTAGAATAGATCCCAAACCTAAGGAGTTCCGGACATGACTATTTATAAAGCCCTTATTACATGGAGACAAACTTCTTTCCAGAAGATTTTATATTACACACGGCCACCAGCACTGGGTAACATAACTGTCATAAATCTGTGCCACCTTGCCAGTAAAATCATTCACTGCATTTAAATGGTACTTTTCTGATGACTTGTGAAATAGGGGACTATTTTAGATCTATATTGCTTTACCCTTAGAGTAATTTTTTCATTACTTTTGCCCTTATTTTCACAGTGGTATAAGTAGGATCTTTTTTGTAAAAACCATTTCCATAATAATCGTTACTCATAATACTCGTTGCAAGTATTTTTCCACAGTGTTCCAGATCTTTATGTAACTAAATCCATTAGTTTTGTCCTGTTTCTCATACCACTGCATTTTGTTTAACATGCTCTTCCTCCTCCAGAGATTAGATACATATTTATTTCATTCTTTTTCTGTTCTTGAACAAATCTATATTTTATTTGAAGGATTTAATACACTCTATTCTTTTTTTCTCTTTTCTCTCTTTTTTGTTTTGCGATGGCATAAAGACATTCTATTTTGAAAAACACGTATCCATTTATTGAAAAATGTTTTAAGAACTACACACAATATTCTTTTAAATATTCTTTAAAAATAAACTCCTTGAGGCCTTGGATGACCCAGTGAATAAGTGTCTGACTTCTGCCCACATCGTGATCCCAGAGTTTTGGGACCGAGTATTGCATCCAGCTCCCTGCTAAGCCTAGAACCTGCTTCCTCCTCTGTCCCTCACCCTGACTGTGCTCTCTCTCTCTTTGTCTCTCACTCTCTCTCATAAATAAAATCTTTTAAAAATATTTTTTAAAAAAAGAAAATAATTTCCTTTTGTAATCTAACCATATTGTATTTTTTGGTGAAACATTTTTTATTATTTTCTTATTTTTTTATTATGTTATTCACCATACGATACATCATTAGTTTTTGATGTAGTACTCCATGATTCATTGTTTACGTATAACACCCAGTGCTCTACGCAATATTTGCCTTCCCTTTACCCATTAATGGAATAACCCATCCCCCCCACCCCACTCCCCTCAAAAACCCTCAGTTTGTTTCCCAGGGCCCATAGTCTCTCAGGCTTTGCCTCCCCCTTTGATTTCGCCCCTTCACATTTCTTTCTTCTCCTAATATCCTCCATGTTATTCATTATTTTCCACAAAGAAGTGAAACCATATGATAATTGCCTTTCTCTGCTTGACTTATTTCACTTATTTCTCACTTATTTTTGCTTGATTTATTTCACTTATTTCTCCAGATCCATCCATGTTGATACAAATGTTGGGTATTCATCCTTTCTGATGGCTGAGTAATATTCCATTGAATATATGGACTACATCTTTTTTATCCATTCGTCTGTTGAAGGGCATCTCAGCTCCTTCCACAGTTTGGCTATTATGGATATTGCTGTTATGAACATTGGGGTGCATGTGGCCCTTCTTTACACTACATCTGTATCTTTGAGGTAAATACCCAGTAGTACAGTTGCTGGATCATTGGGAAGCTCTAGTTTTAACGGTCTTCCAAAGCGGCTGCAACAACTTTCATTCCCACCAACAGTGTAAGAAACTTCCCCTTTCTCTAAAACCTCTCCAATATATGTTTGTTCTTGCCTTGTCAATTTTTGCCATTCTAACTCATGTATGGTGGTATCTCAATGTGCTTTTTATTTGAATTTCCATATTGGCTATTGATGTTGAACATGTTTTCATGTGTCCATTAGCATATTCATATGTCTTTTTTGAAGAAGTGTCTATTCATAACTTCTGCCCATTTTGTGACTGGATCATTTGTTTTGGGGGTGTTCAGTTTGAGGAGTTCTTTACAGATCTTGGATATCAGCCCTTTATCTGTAGTGTCACTTGCAAATATCTTCTCCCATTCCATGGGTTGACTCTTTGTTTTCTTGACTATTTCCTTTGATGTGCACAAGCTTTTTATATTGATGAAGTAGCAATAGTTCATTTTCACTTTCGTTTCCCTTGCCTTTGGAAATGTGTCTTGAAAGAAGTTGCCAGGGCTGATGATGAAGAGGTGACTGCCTGTGTGCTCCTCTAGGATTTTGATGGATTCCTTTCTCACATTGAGATCATTCATCCATTTAGAGTTTATCTTCGTGTGTGGTGTGAGAGAATGGTCAAGTTTCATTCTTCTGTTATAGCTGTCCAATTTTCCCAGCACCACTTACTGAAGAGACTGTCTTTTTTCCATTGCATATTTTTTCCTAATTTGTCAAGGATTAATTAACCATAAAGATCAGGATCCATATCTGAGCTCTCTATTCTGTAACATTGATCTGTTCTTGCGCTAATACCATGCTGTCTTGGTGATCATAGCTTTGAAATAGAGATGGAAATCAGGCAACGTGAGACCTCCAGCTTTGTTCTTCAACATTTCCTTAGTGATGCAGGGTCTTTCCTGATTCCATACAAGTTTTAGAATTGTTTGTTTCCACACTTTGAAAAATGTCATTGGTGTTTTGATCAGAATGGCATTGAAGGTATAGATTGCTCTGGGCAGCACAGATATTTTAATAATATTTATTCTTCCAATCCATAAGCATGGAATGTTTTTCCACCTTTCTGTGTCTTCTTCAATTTCTATGAGGCCAGCATAACCTTGTTCCCAAAACCAGGCAGAGACCCCATCAAAAAAGAAAATTACAAACCAATATCCCTGATGAATACAGATGCCAAAATTCTCAAAAACATCCTAGCTAACAAGATCCAATGGTACATTAAAAGGCTTTTCCATCATGACAAGGTGGGATTTATCCCTGGGATGCAAGGGTGGTTCAACATTCACAAGTCAATCAATGTAATAGAATACATTAATAAGAGGAGAGAAAAGAACCATATGGGCCTCTTAATTGATGCTATAAAAGCTTTTCACAAAATACAGCATCCTTTCCTGATCTAAACTCTTCAGAGTGTAGGGATAGAAGGAACATTCTTCAATTTCATAAATATCATCTATGAAAAGCCCACAGCAAGTACCATTCAAACTACAAATGAGATATCACCTTACACCAGTTAGAATGGCAAGTACCATTCTCAATGGGGGAAAGTGGAGAGCCTTTCCCTTAAGATCAGGGAACACGACAATGAAGCCCACTCTCACTGCTATTGTTCAACATAGTATTAGAAGTCCTAGCAACAGCAATCAGACAACAAAAAAAAAATAAAACATATTCAAATGGCAATGAAGAAGCCAAATTCTCTCTCTTCACAGATGACATGACACTTTATGTAGAAAATCCAGAAACTGGAGTGAGAAACAAACCATGAGAGACTGTGAATGCTGAGAAACAAACTGAGGGTTTGGGAGGAGAGAGGAGTCAGGGTTTGGGTGAGTTTAGTGATGGGTATTAGGAAGAGCACGTATTGCATGGAGCACTGGGTGTGGCACATAAGCAATGAATCTTGGAACACTGAAAAATAAAATAAAATTTTAAAAAATCTAAAAAAAGAAAGGGAACCCAAAGACTCCACCCCTAAATTACTAGAACTCATTGCTGCTATAAACATTTGGGTGTACATGCCACTTTGGATCACCACATTTGTATCTTTAGGGTAAATACCCAGTAGTGCAATTCCTGGGTTGTAGGGTAGGTCTATTTTCAGCTTTTTTTTATAGGAAGATCCCCCTTTCTCCACATCCTCGCCAACATCTCTCATTTCCTGACTTGCTAGTTTTAGCCATTCTGACTGGTGTGAGGTGATATCTCATTGTGGTTTTTTTTTTTTTTATAAACATATATTTTTATCCCCAGGGGTACAGGTCTGTGAATCACCAGGTTTACACACTTCACAGCACTCACAAAAACACATACCCTCCCCAATATCCATAATCCCAACCCCTTCTCCCAAACCCCCTCCCCCCAGCAACCCTC
>NW_026739562.1:10202707-10247691 GCF_022355385.1 Mustela nigripes | reverse complement strand
CCCCTTTCTCCGCATCCTCGCCAGCATCTGTCATTTCCTGACTTGTTTATTTTAGCCTCTCATTGTGGTTTTGATTTGTATTTCCTTGATGCCAAGTGCTGTGGAGCAGTTTTTCATGTGTCTGTTGGCCAACTGCATGTCTTCTTTGCAAAAATGTCTGTTCGTGTCCTCTGCCCATTTCTTGGTTGGATTATTTGTTCATTGGATGTTGAGTTTGATAAGTTCTTTATATATTTTGAATTCTAGTCCTTTACCTGATATGTGGTTTGCAAATATCTTTTCCCATTCTGTCAGTTGTCTTTTAGTTTTGTTAACTGTTTCCTTTGCTGTGCAAAAGCTTTTGATCTTGATGAAGTCCCAATAGTTCATTTTTGGCCTTGCTTCCCTTGCCTTTGGCGATGTTCCTAGAAAGAAGCTGCTGCAGTTGAGGTCAAAGAGGTTGCTGCCTATGTTCTCCTCAAGGATTTTTATGGATTCCTCTCTCATAGGTCCTTCACCCATTTTGAGTCTGTTTTATGTGTGCTGTAAGGAAATGGTCCAGGTTCATTTTTCTGCATGTGGATGTCCAGTTTTCCCAACACCATTTGCTGAAGAGACTGTCTTTTTTCCATTGGACATTCTTTCCTGCTTTGTTGAAGATTAGTTGACCATAGAGTTGATCAAAGAGCTGAGGGTCTATTTCTGAGCTCTTTATTCTGTTCCACTGATCTATGTGTCTGCATTTGTGCCACTACTACACTCTCTTGATGATGACAGCTTTGTAATAGATCTTGAAGTCTGCAATTGGGGTGCCACCAACTTTGGCTTTCTTTTTCAATATTCCTCTGGCTATTTGAGGTCTTTTCTGGTTCCATGTAAATTGTAGGATTATTTGCTCCATTCCTTTGGAAAGAATGGATGGGATTTTGATAGGATTGCATTAAATGTGTAGATTGCTTTAGGTAGCATAGACATTTATTTGTTCTTATTTGTTCTTCCAATCCATGCACATGGAACATTTTTCCATTTCTTTGTGTCTTCCTCAATTTTTTTCATGAGTACTTTAGAGTTTTATGAGTATACATTCTTTGCCTGTTTGGTTAGGTTTACTCCTAGGTATCCTGTGGTTTGGGGTGTAATTGTAAATGGGATTGACTCCTTAATTTCTCTTTCCTCTCTCTTGCTGTTGGAGTAAAGAAATGCAACTGATTTCTGTGTGATTCTATATCCTCATACTTTACTGAATTCCTCTACAAGTTCTAGCAGATTTGGAGTGGAGTCTTATGGGTTTTCCAAATATAGTATCTTATCATCTGCAAAGAGTGATAGTTTGACTTCTTCTTTGCCAATTTGAATGCCTTTAATTTCTATTGGTTGTCTGATTGTTGAGGCTAGGACTTCTAGTACTATGTTCAAATCTAGTATTTTCTATGGATATATACTGATCTCTGCATTCAGCCTTTCTTCTGAATACAACCAGTTGATTTCTAACTTCTTCTTTTTGTTATTTATTTTTTTATTTATTTTTAATAAACATATAATGTTTTTATCCCCAGGGGTACAGGTCTGTGAATCACCAGGTTTACACACTTCACAGCACTCACTATAGCACATGCCCTCCCCAATGTCCATAAACCCATGCATCTCTCCCAAACTCCCTCCGCCCAGCAACCCTCAGTTTGTTTTGTGATATTAAGAGTCACTTATGGTTTGTCTCCCTCTCAATCCCATCTTGTTTCATTTATTCTTCTCCTACCCCTTAACCTCCCCATGTTGCATCTCCACTTCCTCATATCAGGGAGATCATATGATAGTTGTCTTTCTCTGACTGACTTATTATGCTAAGCATGATACCCTCTAGTTCCATCCACGTCATCGCAAATGGCAAAATTTCATTTCTTTTTGATGGCTGCATAGTATTCCATTGTGTATATACACCACATCTTCTTTATCCATTCATCTGTTGATGGACATCTAGGTTCTTTCCATAGTTTGGCTATTGTAGACATTGCTGCTATAAATATTCGGGTGCTACGTTTGTATCTTTAGGGTAAATACCCATACCCTTCAGATGACTTCGTTTGTATCTTTAGGGTAAATACCCAGTAGTGCCATTACTGGGTCATAGGGTAGTTCTATTTTCAACATTTTGAGGAAACTCCATGCTGTTTTCCAAAGTGGTTGCACCAGCTTGCATTCCCACCAACAGTGTAGGAGGGTTCCCCTTTCTCCGCATCCTCGCCAGCATCTCTCATTTCCTGACTTGTTAATTTTAGCCATTCTGACTGGTGTGAGGTGATATCTCATCGTGGTTTTGATTTGTATTTCCCTGATGCCAAGTTATGTGGAGCACTGTTTCATGTGTCTGTTGGCCATTTGGATGTCTTCTTTGCAGAAATGTCTGTTCATGTCTTCTGCCCATTTCTTGATTGGATTATTTGTTCTTCGTGTGTTGAGAATTTAAGTTCCTTATAGATTTTGGACACTAGCCCTTTATCCGATATGTCGTTTGCAAATATCTTCTCCCATTCTGCCAGTTGTCTTTTGGTTTTGCTGTTTCCTTTTTGTGCAAAAGCTTTTGAACTTGATGAAATCCCAATAGTTCAGTTGGGTCCTGTTTGCTAGGATCTTATGGAGAATCCTAGCATCCATATTCATCAGTGATATTGATCTGAAATTCTTCTTTTTGGTAGGGTCCTTGCCTGGTTTGGGGATCAGGGTAATGCTAGCTTCATAGAAAGAGTCTGGAAGTTTTCCGTCTGCTTCAAATTTTGGAAACAGCTTCAGGAGAATAGGTGTTATTTCTTCTTTAAAAATTTGGTAGAATTCTCCAGGGAATCCATCATGTCCTGGGCTCTTGCTTGTTGGGGATTTTTTGATCACTGCTTCAATCTTGTTACTAGATATCAGTCTATTCAGGTTGTCAAATTCTTCCTGGTTCAATTTTGGGAGTTTATAGTTTTCCAGGAATGCATCCATTTCATATAGGTTGCTTAGCTTATTGGCATATAATTGTTGATAATAACTTCTGATGATTGTTTCTATTTCCTTGGTGTTCCTTGTGATCTCTCCCTTTTCATTCATAATTTTATTAATTTGGGCTTTCTCTCTTTTCTTTTGGATTAGTGTGGCCAATGGTTTATCGATCTTACTGATTCTTTAAAAAAAACCAGCTTCTAGTTTCATTGATACATTCTACTGTATCTCTGGTTTCTACCTCATTGATCTCAGCTCTAATCTTGATAATTTCCCTTCTTATGTGTGGAGTTGGTTTGATTTGTTGTTGATTCTCCAGTTCCTTAAGGTGTAGAGACAGCTGCTGTGTTCCAGATTTTTCTATTTTTTTAAGAAAGGTGTGGATGGCTACATATTTCCCCTTTAGGACCGCTTTTGCTGTATCCCATAGGTTTTGGACCGAAGTGTCTTCATTCTCATTGGTTTCCATGAATTTTTTCAGTTCTTCTTTGATCTCCTGGTTGATCCAAGCATTCTTAAGCAATGTGGTCTTCACCTTCCAGGTGTTTGAGTTCCTTCAGAACTTTTCCTTCTGATTGAGCTCCAGTGTCAAGGCATTGTGATCTGAGAATATGCAGGGAATAATCTCAGTCTTTTGGTATCTGTTGAGTCCTGATTTGTGACCCAGTATGTGGTCTATTCTGGAGAAGGTTCCTGGTGCACTTGAGAAGAATAAGTATTCTGTTGTTTTAGGGTGGAATGTTCTGTATATATCTATGAGGTCCATCTTGTCCAAAGTGTCATTCAATGCTCTTGTTTCTTTATGGATTTTCTGCTTCAATGATCTGTCTATTTCTGAGAGAGGTGTGTTAAGATCACCTACTATTAATGTATTCATATCATTATGATTCTTTATCTTGATTAACAGTTTTCTTATGTAATTGGCTGCTTCCATATCAGGGGCATAGATATTTACAATTGTTAGATCATCTTGGTGGATAGTCCATTTTTAAGAATGATGTAGTGTCCTTCTGTATCTCTGACTACAGTCTTTAGTTTAAAATCTAATTTATCTGATATGAGAATCACTACCCCAGCCTTCTTTTGAGGCCCATTGCTATGAAAGATGCTTCTCCAACCCTTCACTTTCAGTCTGGGTGTATCTTTAGGTTCAAAATGGGTCTCTTGTAGACAACATATGGATGGGCCCTGTCGTTTTATCCTATCTGCAACCCTGTGCTGTTTTATGGGCGCATTTAGACCATTCACATTGAGAGTGATTATTGATAGATACGTTTTTATTGACATCGTGTTACCTTTGAAGTCTTTCTTTCTGTGGAATGTCTCTATATTTCTGTTCAATGCTATTCTTAGGATTTTTCCTCTTTTATAGAACCCCCCTTAATATTTCTTGCAGTGTCGGCTTGGTGGTTGCATAGTCTTTTAAGCCTTGCCGGTCTTGGAAACTCTTTCTCTCCAACCATTTTGAATGTCAGTCTTGCTGGATAAAGTATTCTTGGCTGCATGTTCTTCTCATTTAGTGCCCTGAATATATCTTGCCAGCCCTTTCTGGCTTGCCAGGTCTTTGTGGACAGGTCTGACGTTATTCTGATGGGCTTCCCTCTGTAAGTAAGGAGCCTCTTTGTCCTAGCGGCTTTCAAGAGATTATACCTACAATTATGATTCCTCAATTTGACTACCAGGTGTCATGATGTTTTTTTGGAATGTGTAATCTTGGGTGGAGACCGTTCAGCCTCTAGTACATGAACGCTGGTTCCATTCATGAGATTGGGAAAATTTTCATGAAGAACTTTTTCCACTATATCTTCTAGACTTCTTTCTTTCTCCTCCCCTTCAGGGATTCCAATAATTCTGACTTTGGAACGTTTCATGGCATCATTTATTTCCCTGATTCTGTTTTCATAGTTTCTAAGCTGTTTTTTCCAGGATCCCTCCTGATCCTTTCTCTCTATCTGTTTGTCCTCCAGATCACTAATTCTATCTTCTGTCTCAGTTACCCTTGCTTTGAGAGAATTTAGATTAGATTGGAACTCATTGAGAGAGCATTGTGAAGCTCATCCCTGGTAGCTTTAAACTCAGCCCTAATATTGTTAACCTCCTGTCTGGTCGCTTTCAGTTCGGCCCTAGTCAATTCCATTTGGTCATCCATGGCTTTCTCTAACCTAGCTATTGCCTGGATAATTGTTAGCCTGAATTCTCTTTCTAACATATTGTGTATGTTGATAGCTGTTAGCTCTGTTGCTGAAGGTCCATCCTCTGTATTTTCCTCCTGTGGGCATTTCTCCAATAGTTCATTTTTGCCCTTGCCTTTGGCAATGTTCCTAGGAAGAAGTTGCTGCTGCTGAGGTAGAAGAGGTTGCTGCCTGTGTTCTCCTCAAGGATTTTGATGAATTCCTTTCTCACATTGAGGTCCTTCATCAATTTTGAGTCTATTTTCATGTGTGGTGTAAGGAAATAGTCCAATTTCACTTTTCTGCATGTGGCTGTCCAATTTTCCCAACACCATTTATTGAAGAGGCTGTCTTTTTTCCATTGGACATTCTTTCCTGCTTTGTCAAAGATTAGTTGACCATAGAGTTGAGGGTCTATTTCTGAGTTCTCTATTCTGTTCCATTAATCTCTGTGTCTGTTTTTGTGCCAGTACCATGCTGTCTTGATGATGTAATAGAGCTTGAAGTCCGGAATTGTGATGCCACTAACTTTGGCTTTCTTTTTCAATAGTCCTTTGGCTATTCGAGGTCTTTTCTGGTTCCATATAAATTTTAGAATTATTTGTTCCATTTCGTTGAAAAAAATGGATGGTATTTTGATAGGAATTGCATTAAATCTGTAGATTGCTTTAGGTAGCATTGACATTTTCACAATATTTGTTCTTCCAGCCCAGGAGCATGGAAAATTTTCCCACTTATTTCTGTCTTCCACAATTTCTTTCATGAGTACTTTATAGTTTTATGAGTATAGACTCTTAGCCTCTTTGGTTAGGTTTACTCCTAGGTATCTTACAGTTTGGGGTGCAGTTGTAAATGGGATTGACTCCTTAATTTCTCTTTCTTCTGTCGTGTTGTTGGTGTAGAGAAATGCAACTGATTTCTGTACATTGATTTTATATCCCGACACTTTACAGAATTCCTGTATAAGTTCTAGCAGTTTTGGAGTGGAGTCTTTTGGGTTTTCCAAATATAGTATCATATAATCTATGAAGAGTGATAGTTTGACTTCTTCTTTGCCAATTTGGATGCCTTTAATTTCCTTTTGTTGTCTGATTGCTGAGGCTAGGACTTCTAGTACTATGTTGAATAACAGTGGTGATAATAGAAATCCCTGCCGTGTTCCTGACCTTAGCGGCAAAGCTTTCAGTTTTTCTCCATTGAGAATGATACTTGTGGTGGGTTTTTCATAGATGGCTTTGATAATATTGAGGTATGTGCCCTCTATCCCCACACTTTGAAGAGTTTTGATCAGGAAGGGATGCTGTACTTTGTCAAATGCTTTTTCAGCATCTATTGAGAGTACCTTATGGTTCTTGATCTTTCTTTTATTAATGTGTTGTATCACACTGATTGATTTGCGGATGTTGAACCAACCTTGCAGCCCTGGAATAAATCCCACTTGGTCGTGGTGAATAATCCTTTTAATGTACTGTTGAATCCTATTGGCTAGTATTCTGGTGAGAATTTTCATATTGGTGTTCATCAAGGATATTGGTCTGTATCTCTCTTTTTTGATGGGATCCTTGTCTGGTTGTAGGATCAAGGTGATGCTGGCCCCCTAAAAGGAGTTTGGAAGTTTTCCTTCCATTTCTATTTTTTGGAACAATTTCAGGAGAATAGGAATTAGTTCTTCTTTAAATGTTTGGTAGAATTCCCCTGGAAAGCTGTCTTGCCCTGGGCTTTTGTTAGTTTGGAGATTTTTTATGACTGTTTCAATCTCCTTACTGGTTATGGGTCTGTTCAGGTTTTCTATTTCTTCATGGTTCAGTTGTGGTAGTTTATATGTCTCTAGGAATGCATCCATTTCTTCCAGATTGTCAAATTTGTTGGCATAGATTTGCTCATAGTATGTTCTTATAATTGTCTGTATTTCTTTGGTGTTAGTTGTGATCTTTCTTTCATTCATGATTTTTATTCATTTGGGTCCTTTCTCTTTTCTTTTTGGTAAGTCTGGCCAGGGGGTTATCAATTTATTTGATTCTTTCAAAGAACCAGCTCCTAGTTTCGCTGATTTTTTCTATTTTTTGTTTGTTTGTTTCTATTTCATTGATTTCTTCTCTGATATTTATGATTTCTCTTCTCCTGCTGGGTTTAGGCTTTCTTGGTTGTTCTTTCTTCAGCTCCTTTAGGTGTAGGGTTAGGTTGTTTACCTGAGACCTTTCTTGTTTCTTGAGAAAAGCTTGTACTGCTATGTATTTTCCTCTCAGGACTGCCTTTGTTGTGTCCCACAGATTTTGAACAGTTGTGTTTTCATTATCTTTAGTTTCCATGAATTTTTTCCATTCTTCTTTAATTTCCAGGTTGACCCATTCATTCTTTAGAAGGATGCTGTTTAGTCTCCATGTATTTGGGTTCTTTCCAAATTTCCTCTTGTGATTGAGTTCTAGCTTCAGAGCATTGTGACATGAAAATAAGCAGGGAATTATCCCAATCTTTTGATACCACTTAAGACCTGATTTAGGACCCAAAATGTGATCTATTCTGGAGAATGTTCCATGGCAACTAGAGAAGAATGTGTATTCTGTTGCTTTGGGATGAAACGTTCTGAATATATATGTGATGTCCATCTGGTCCAGTGTGTCATTGAAGGCCTTTATTTCCTTGTTGATCTTTTGCTTGGATGATCTGTCCATTTCAGTGAGGGGAGTGTTAAATTCCCCTACTATTATTGTATTATCATTGATGTGTTTCTTTGATTTTGTTGTTAATTGGTTTATATAGCTGGCTGCTCCCATTTTAGGGACATAGATATTTAAAATTGTTAGATCTTCTCGTTAGACAGATCCTTTGAGTATGATATTGTGTCCTTCCTCTTCTCTTATTAAAGTCTTTGGCTTAAAATCTAGTTGATCTGATATAAGGATTGCCAGCCCAGCTTTCTTCTGATGTCCATTAGCATGGGAAATTGTTTTCCACTCCCTCGCTTTAAATCTGGAGGTGTCTTCATGTCTAAAATGAGTTTCTTATAGGCAACATATAGATGGGTTTTGTTTTTGTTTGTTTGTTTGTTTGTTTTAAGATTTTTATTTATTTAGTTGAGAGAGAGACAGTGAGAGAGAGCATGAAAAGCGAGAAGGTCAGAGGAAGAAGCAGACTCCCCATGGAGCTGGGAGGCCGATGCGGGACTTGATCCCAGGACTCCGGGACCATGACCTGAGCCGAAGGCAGTTGCCCAACCAACTGAGCCACCCAGGCGCCCCTGGGTTTTGTTTTTTTATCCATTCTGATACCCTGTGTCTTTTGATTGGGGCATTTAGCCCATTAAAATTCAGGGTAACTATTGAGAGATATGAATTTAGTGCCATTGTATTGCCTGTAAGGTGACTGTTACAGTATCTTGTCTCTGTTCCTTTATGATCTACTACTTTTAGTCTCTCTCTTTGCTTAGAGGACCCCTTTCAATATTTCCTGTAGAGCTGGTTTGGTGTTTGCAAATTCTTTCAGTTTTTGTTTGTCCTGGAAGCTTTTAATCTCTCCTTCTATTTTCAATGATAGCCTAGCTGGATATAGTATTCTTGGCTGCATGTTTTTCTCGTTTAGTGCTCTGAAAATATCATGCCAGCTCTTTCTGGCCTGCCAGGTCTCTGTGGATAAGTCAGCTGCCAATCTAATATTTTTACCATTGTATGTTACAGACTTCTTTTCCCGGGCTGCTTTCAGGATTTTCTCTTTGTCACTGAGACTTGTAAATTTTACTATTAGGTGACGGGGTGTGGGCCTATTCTTATTGATTTTGAGGTGCATTCTCTGAACCTCCTGAATTTTGATGCTCGTTCCCTTTGCCATATTGGGGAAATTCTCCCTAATAATTCTCTCCAGTATACCTTCTGCTCCCCTCTCTCTTTCTTCTTCTTCTGGAATCCCAATTATTCTAATGTTGTTTCGTCTTATGGTGTCACTTATCTCTCGAATTCTCCCCTCGTGGTCCAGTAGCTGTTTGTCCCTCTTTTGCTCAGCTTCTTTATTCTCTGTCATTTGGTCTTCTATATCATGAATTCTTTCTTCTGCCTCATTTATCCTAGCAGTGAGAGCCTCCATTTTTTATTGCACCTCATTAATAGCTTTTTGATTTCAACTTGGTTAGATTTTAGTTCTTTTATTTCTCCAGAAAGGGCTTTTATATCTCTCGAGATGGTTTCTCTAATATCTTCCATGCCTTTTCCGAGCCCGGATAGAACCTTGAGAATTGTCATTCTGAACTCTAGATCTGACATATTACCAATGTCTGTATTGATTAGGTCCCTAGCCTTCAGTACTGCCTCTTGTTCTTTTTTTTGTGTTGAATTTTTCCTTCTTGTCATTTTGTTCAGATAAGAGTATATGAAGGAGCAAGGAAAATACTAAAAGGGTGGCAACAACCCCAGGAAAATATGCTTTAACCAAATTAGAAGAGATCCCAAATCGTGAGGGGGGAGAAAGGGGATAAAAAGAGGTTCAAAAAGGAAGAAAGAAAAACGAAAAAAAAAGAATTAAAAAAAAAAGAAAACAAATAAGAAAAATAAAAAAAGAAAAAATATATATATTAGATAAACTGGTTAAAAAACGTTAAAAAATAAAAAGGTAAAAGTTAAAAAAAAAATTTTACCAGAAGGCGAGAAAAAAAACAAAAAATGAAAAGAAAATAATTAAATTAACTGCAAGACTAAAAAAAAATCACAGGGAAAAAGCCATGAGTTCCGTGCTTTGCTTTCTCCTCCTCTGGAATTCTGCTGCTCTCCTTGGTATTGAAACCGCACTCCTTGGTAGGTGAACTTGGTCTCAGCTGGATTTCTTGTTGATCTTCTGGGGGAGGGGCCTGTTGTAGTGATTCTCAAGTGTCTTTGCCCCAGGCGGAATTGCACCGCCCTTACCAGGGGTAAGGGGTGAGTAATCCGCTCAGGTTTGCTTTCAGGAGCTTTTGTTCCCTGAGTGCTTTCCATAGAGTTCCGGAGGACGGGAATACAAATGGCGGCCTCCTGGTCTCCGGCCCAGAGGAGCCGAGAGCCCAGGGCCCCACTCCTTAGTGCGCCCTCAGAGAACAGCGCCAGTCACTCCCGTCTGCCTGACCTCTGGCCCCGCTCCGAGCTCACCGAGCCTGCGACCAGTTCAAGGTTACACTGAACTGTGAGCTTATTGTCGGCTCTGTCTCTGTAGCCGGCTTTCCCGTTCCAATACCCGCATGCTCTGCGACACTCAGACACCCCCGATCCTTCTGTGACCCTGCGGGATCTGGGGCCACGCTGACCCCGTGTGGGCTTCGCTCTGGTTTAGCCTCTGGAACGATGTCCCTCAGGGGAACAGACTTTTAAAAGTCCTGATTTTGTGCGCCTTTGCTCCGCCGCTTGCCCGGAGCTGGCCCCCCCCCCTGGGGTCTATCTTCCCGTCGCTTTGGATTCACTTCTCCGCCGGTCCTACCTTTCAGAAAGTGGTTGTTTTTCTGTTTCCAGAATTGCTGTTCTTCTTCTCTTCGATCTGCCGATGGATTTTCAGGTGTTTGCAATCTTTAGATAAGCTATCTAGCTGATCTCCGGCTAGCTGAAGTAGTCTCAGCCTGCTACTTCTCTGCCATCTTGACTCCTCTCTCCTTTGATTCTTTTCTTAACAGATTTTAGGATATCTACTTGGGTGTGTGTCCAAAGATGTGTTAACACAGCTCCTCTTATAATCAGCTCTGTGAAAAAAATAGCACAAGGTTGAGCTGGGAAATCTGATGATGGGGAGGTGTTGTGGGACAAAAGTTGTAATAAAGAGAAAGAGGTAGAAGTCCCTGTAAGTGGATCATGATTCTACAGCAGAAGAAAATCATGCTATTGTCAAGAGACCACTTTGGAACAATAGATAGTACTCTTACCATCTGTGTCATATGTCACTGATGAAAGACTGACTCTAGAGAAATCCTGGTGACTTTTCTTCATAGTAGGGAACTTGTCCTCTTGCTGATTATCAGGTTATACCTAAAATATACCAGCTGGGGATGCCTGGGTATCTCAGTCTGTTATGTTTCTGCCTTTGGCTAAGGTCATGATCCCAGGGTCTTGGGATTGAACTCCATGTCCAGTGCCCTGCTCATCAGGAAGCCTGCTTCTCCTTTTTCCTCTACTTGCTGCTCCTCCTGCTTATCCTCTCTCTTTCTGTGTGTCTCTTTGTTGAATGGATAAATAAAATCTTAAAAAAAAATTCCCAACTGGATAATTTGGAGAAAAGAATTGAGGTTACACATTGATCACTCCATTTACGGTAGACCATTCCAGGTATAGTTTGACTTGGGTTTTTGTGGCCATATTTACCATGTGGTCATTTCCCCAATGACCTGAGAAACACTTCCAATGAATCATACAGTAAAAAGATTGTGGAATAAGAGACCTTCTGTGTGGCCACAAATGGATAAAATATGTTGCAAATCTGACTGATAAGATGAGAGGTTGGCAAGAATCTTCTTGCCTACTTCCAGATATGGAAGATCTTTCACTTGCTTCTTTGAATTACCAAATGTGGAAGTGGAATGAATGTGTTTAAGGAAAGCAGATGTGGAGGGAGGTCAACTTGGGATTGCTTTAAAAGCTCGGTTTTTATGACTTTTCTCCTCTAGTGGTATGTCAAGGACATTTTAAAAAGAGGTAAGTTCCACAGTTTGAAGCTTAAATTAATGAAAGAAGTAAGGACAGAAAATACCACCTCTAAAACATATAAATGAGTTTGTAGGTCAGTATAGTGTTCAGAGAAGGTACTCCAGAACTCACTGTCATCGTGAGCATCATGATCACCATCATCCTTATTTTTACATTATCCTTTTCATCCCATCTTTCTTGGGAACTACAACTAGATCTTTAAAAATAAGTTTGATATTTTAGATACAGTGTTGCTTGCATATATTTAGAAGATGGTCATTCAGGAAACTATCGCAAATCATCTATTTTTTACAAGTTATATTGGACTGTATTTAACATACAATGTCACGGTAGTTTCAGGTGTACAGCATAGTGATTTGACAGTTCTGTACATTATTCAGTACTCACCAAGATAAGTATAGTCACCCATTTGTCACACAATATTATAATGTTATTGATTATATTCATTATACTATACTTTTTAACCCCTTGCTTACTTATTTTATAACAAAATTTGACATTTTAATTTCATTTATTTCACTCTTCCCTCCACAACCACCTATTGCAACTACCACTGCCAACCACACTTTTTTCCCTTAAGATGCTGTTTGTTTGTTTATTTGGCAAAACATTTATTTTTAAAAGGATTTCATAAAGAATGAGACCTAACCTTATCTCAAATACTGAGAACCTGAGATATGTCAGCATCACATGATATTCAATTCCTGGTTGTGAAATCACCCTCTGAAGACAAGTCTCTGAGCTCTTCCTCAGGAATAACAAGCTCTGTACAGAGATTGGTCTGTTGGTCTCTGGCACTGTAGTTGCTCTCCCTTTTCCTCTTTGAGAGCAGCAGAAGGGGATCCAATACAAGTGAGAGCTTTTGAAATAAGTTCTTTGCAGACACATCACAGTTGCTCCAGCCATCTCCCCCATTTGTTACTGCAGATATGTTTAAGGGCATTTATATCCCAGACTAGGGAGTTGGTGGGGGGCTAGATTTTAGTGTCCATAGATCTGCACACAGGTCCCATTAGATTCCTTGCTGAGATAGTAGCTCTCTTCTTTGCTGTCCCTACTCATATCCAGATGCCTTTTATGACTTATTTTAAAGTGAACTGAGGCTGGCACAGATGTTTGGTCCTCCAGTGATTATGGTTAGTGAATGGTCATTGGTGGTGGTGTTCCTGGGCTCTTCTTGTCAGCAAGTGTTGTCCCTGGCTTACTTTCTGTGCTGGTGACATATCTGAAGGCTGTAACCATGCCTGAGAAATTTCACTCATTTTTAGCTGATTCATTTTTTCAATCTAAATCATTTAATTCCCACAACTTAAGAGAGTATGCACTGTTATTTCCATTGTACAGATTAAAAAAATCAGTAGAGAGACGAAGCAAAATGCTTACATCAAAAGGTTAATTGATGCAGAGAGAAAATGAGAAATCAAGCCTCTTTGATCTAAAGCTCATAATCTCTGACTTCAGAGCATTTGACTGTTTCTGAATCTCTCCTCGAAGTTCATTATGTACATGTTATGAATTCTTTTCTGTAATCCAGATCTGTGGTCATTGTTCCATTTGTGACACAGACTTGTTCCTACATCACTGGTCATTTCCAGCTGTTCAGACTCAGCCCTTGTCCATGTCTAAAACACATCTCTTTAACATATAGATATTTTCTGCCTTAACTCTATGGACTTGATCACTTCTATTTCTTTCTTTTTTTTAAAAATATTTTTATTTATTTATTTGAGAGAGAGACAGTGAGAGAGAGCATGAGCGAGGAGAAGGTCAGAGAGAGAAGCAGACTCCCCGTGGAGCTGGGAGCCTGATGTGGGACTCGATCCTGGGACTCCAGGATCATGACCTGAGCTGAAGGCAGTCGTCCAACCAACTGAGCCACCCAGGAGACCCAATCACTTCTATTTCTTCTGCATTAGTCAATTCTGCTCTATTATTTCTGTAGACAATTGTATACTGCAGGAAATGGAGGTGATGTAATTAAAAAAATATCTTTCTGTAAAATTGTACTTTTCTTGCGCTTGTGGGAAGTAAAGAGTTTTTATTGCTGTAGTGCAGCAGCATATATAAACCTCTAAAATATAGGAAGATAAGAAAAGGTATATTTGGATAAAAGTACTTCTTGAAGACTCCCTGGTGTTCTATATGTTTTTGTATATGTAGTTTCACTCTCATTCTAGCTGTGGTGTGGTGTGTAAAAAAGTGCTCAGGAATATTGCTGCTTCCCTGTTTCATACCCACAATCAGGGAAACATTATGACTTCTGTGGCCAACTTGCTATTTGTCCTCATGAGTTCTTCTCCTCCATTAAAAATATTAAAATTACATTTTATGACAGCATTGGTATAAAGATGACTATACTGCAAGTTGGATTTGGATTACATTCATTTTCCCTCTTATTTTAAAAGAAATTAACCACTTCCAGTGCTCCTAGAATTATTGTGGGCTTGTGGCACCATGCCTGCCTTGCCTTAATGGGTATGTTAATCCTGTCCACAATACATATACTTCCGAAGAAAAGTGAACCAGACAGGATAATTGACTGTCCCACATTTAATTAACTAAGAAGGGGAATAATTCTCTCTAAATTTTCACTAGATATTTTTATGTAAATACTCTAATCCCAAGTTTCATTATCACCAATTTTCATTATTTGCCCCCAGAGTTTCTTCATGACATTTTTCACTTCTGCATTTCTGAGGGTGTAAATTAAAGGGTTTAACATGGGAGTCACTATGGTGTAAAACACAGCCACAGCTTTGTCAGCGGGGAAGGAGATCATGGGTCTCAGATACAGAAATGAACAAGGTACAAAGAATAAGATGACAACAGTGATATGAGAAGTACAGGTAGACAGGGCTTTGAGACGCCCTTCAGAGCTTTTAGTCTTTAGGGAGTGCAGGATGACAATGTAAGAAGCAACCAGCATAGAAAAAATGAGCAGACATAGTGACCCGCTGTTGGCAGCAATCAGGGGCCCTAAAGTGTGAGTGTCTGTACAGGCTAGTTCCAGGAGAGGCATCAAATCACACAAGAAATGATCAATGATATTGGGGCCACAGAATGGTAACTGGATCATGAACAAAACCTGGATCCCTCCATGAATAAAGCCTAAAATCCCAGCCATTCCCAGCAAGAAAACACAGACAGGTCGGCTCATGATGGTCATGTAATGCAAGGGCTTACAGATGGCTACATAGCGGTCATAGGCCATGACAGCTAATAGGATGATCTCTGCTCCAGCAAAGAAATGTTCAGCAAAGAGCTGAGTCATGCAGCCATTGAAGGATATGGTGTTCTTGTCAGAGAGCAAGTCAGAGATCATTATGGGTACTATGGACGAAGAGTAGAAACCATCTATAATGGACAAGTAAGACAGGAAAATGTACATGGGAGATCCCAGGGCTGGGCTGATGAAGATGGTGATGGAGATGAGGAGGTTACCTGCCATTGTGATCAAGTAGGTGATTAAAAACACAGCAAGGAAGAATTTCCTCAGTCCTGGATTCTGGGTCAGGCCCAGTAGTATGAATTCTGTTACATTGCGTGTCCTTCTCATGGAGTCAGCTTCAGTTATAAGTACATGGTCCATCTGGAGAGATCACAATAATTCTGAGTAGTATTTTAAATTCAACACTGAAATCTTCCATCTCTCTTTAGTCCTAGCCTCTTGGATTGATGGAGACATACCTTCTACTCACCTCTACTTTGGAGACAGTTATAAAAAGGAATATAAAGAAGTAAAATTTTCTTATTTATATAATTTGTAGTGACAGTATGTCACAAACACCGGAATTAAACCAACATGTTATTATGACTGTTGACTTACGATTGACTTCCAATCCCTGGCTCTAAAACCTTTCAGATGGCTTTCTGTCACTATTTTTGGAACAAATTTCATCAGTGACAGTGATTTTGTTGTGTATTTGACATTATCATGAATCTGTTTAGCTATGGGAATATAATATTCTTTAAAATTCAGCTCTATATAAGATAGGAAAGTGTCTTCCTTACTGTTTCTGTACCAGCAGTGTTCTTTGAGCTAGGATTCCTTTCTGTCAAATGAATGTACAAACACACAGAGTTGCAGATAGAGTGTTTCCTTTTAGGAGGCCAAGGAACTCTCTTTATAACAGCTGTTTGAGCCACATTCACTCAATTGCCCTGGATGTTTTGTCTGGCTGAACATGACTATTACATACTCCCTCTTCCAACATCTTTGGATACAGATTTGGAAGTGGCACAAAGTTCCCTAAAACTCTTCAGTATTTCTCTAATGAATTTTCTGTGTGATTGGTCTTTCATCATGTACAGAATAATGTTCTGGAATAGATTTACAATCATAGTCAAATTTTACAAATGGAATTAAATGGGTCATAAAGATTCCTTGAATTTCCTCTTGTTGAGAAAGAAATGTTATGTAAGATCATAAAAATTTTCTTTGACTATATGCTTAATCAATTAAGAGGAATGTGAAGTTTTCAGTCCTAATTGGTGGAAAAATGGAATATATACAAGAATATATTCTTTTTTTGAATGGTCTTTAGGACTTTTTATTCCTTCTCCTCCTTTTTTTCTCCTTTCTCCCATCCATGCCAAAAACATAACTACATATTTTTCCTCAAACTTTCTGGACACAGAAGTCAGTATCATGAACTTCCAGCTTCAATGAAGGTGAAGAAAGATGTCTTTTGTTTTCCAGAAAGCTCTGTCTCTTTCGTTATTTCTTCTCTATTCATGGCTGCTATACGTGGCAACTATGTGATTCATCATCCTTAATAGATTTAATCCACAAATTCTAACTTCAGTGTGGCACATGGGAATCATGAAAAAGAGAAACAATCTCAAATGATCCCATATAGAAGCCTACCGAAGCAGTCTACTTCTACATGCATGTTAACCACAATGTTATAAAAGTGACCTTAGTAGTTCTCAACAGCATCATGTGTGGCAGCATTACAGATCACGTTTTCTATGGACATTTTATATGATCCTGTTCAAATTCATTTGTAGAGGTAAAGATTACCTTCACTTCATAGCATCTAGCTGTCAAAACTATTTGGTCAAGACAGTTTGAGTATAATAAGTTAAATCTGCTTAAAATTTGTGGCAAAGATTTAGTTATTACTGACCTGGATCTAGTTGATTGTTGGTTCCACTGTTTCTCAACTGTACCCAGTGATTGTTTCTTCCCCTGAATGTATAGCCCCACAGCTGCATACACAGTATGAAGTAACAAGTGGGAAACTGGAATTCTCTCTCTAGACAACTCTTTCAGTGTTCTTGGTCATTTTAGTTTATTTTGGTTCCCATTACTAGGCTGAACTTGCTCAGAAAATGAGCTATTTTAGTTAGGAAACTTCAGTAGCTTTCTGATTTAATTTCTACTCACTTTCTTGGCCTCCTGTGAAAGTGTAAAGACATCTTCAAAATACAGATACTTTTCAGATTTCAGAACTATCCTCAGTCTCAATTAAAAACAATGGCAACAAGGAAAATTCTTCAGAAAAATCTGGTATAGGGGACTATAAAATGAAAAGTGCATCATATTCATTTGATTATACATTGTTTTTCAAATACTTTCTGCCAAACTTATGTTTCCTAACAAGTTTATGGGAAGTATTGAGAAAGTTCTTATTATGCCTGATTTAAGCCCTCATTTTAACCCATTAAGCTTGGGAGCAATATCTCCCATATAAATCTTAAGTCTGTTAGTACACTCTTTGCTGCTGTCCTTTACTTAAATATCCTATAATCCTTTCTTCTTGATTCTAGAAAAGTATTTAAATAGACTTTGGCAGAGTGCCTGCACTTTGGTAATGCATTGATTGACCTCTCAAGTCCTCAGAGGATTAGTAATTGGTCCTGTTGGACTCTTTGCTAGAAGCCTCAGCCACTGTCTTTCACTTACTACCCCTTGGCACCCACAAACATCATTAGAGGCCAGTTTTAGAAATGCAGTTGAGCTTTGGTGAAACACGTGTCTGTGGCTATAGTTTAGGATGAAATTTTGGTATGAGAAGTAGGAAAGCTTCCTGACAGGGCTTTGCTGTTCCTTTGGACACTGTTGAGCCTGGCATAGAATAGGGGGTGGTTTTAGGCATAGGTCAGAGTTCAGAGAATGGTTTTTTTTTTTTTCTTTTTTTGGAAAATGTGTCTGTTCTAACTAACATGGTTGTCCTGAGAATGGAAATGCTAGTTTTCAAGGTACATGCCATGTTATTCTGAGAGACTGACATTTTTATTAGTGGTTGACAAAGGAGACTTAGATGGCAGAATTCTCAGTTATGGAAGATTGGGTAATTTATGAGCCATAGATCCATCAACTTCTTCTGGTTTGTGTATCTCGATGACAGGTCATCATGATGTGTTCATGGGAATATAGCTTTTCTCTCTATCCTGCAGGAAAGAATTGTGGAGATGTACAGTAAAGAGCAATGCTTCTACATGGTAGGCATTGAGAAAATCACACCAAGGCAAACATTTTTTATAAAGACATTCAGAGGTAGAGGATGGAAACAGTATAGAAGGGAGGCTCCACTATAAACTTCTCCCTCAGTTTCTGATGTTTTGAAGAGCTGGATGAAATATTGCACAAAATCACCTTAAAAAAAATCAATGTTTATCTTTATAGAAATGGATATACTCCTGAAATCACACACCACAAATGGAAAGAGTGCCTTCAGCCCTGTCCTCAACAGTTAACAATTTTGCTCACTTGCAGTCTGTCCCTCTTCCTTGTTTTTTTTTTTTTTTTTAAATTGTGGTAAATACACGTAATATAAAACTTATGATTTTAACCCTTTTCATTTTTTAAGATTTTTATATTTCTTTTAGATAGAAAGAGTGAGAGAGAGATCATGACCAGGGACAGAGGGAGAGGGAGATGCAGACTGCCTGCTGAGCAGAGAGCAAGGTGAGAGGCTTGATCCCTGGACCCAAGGATCATGAACCAAGCTGAACGAAGCCCCATAACCCACTGAGTCTCTCAGGCACCTGTAACCATTTTCAGCTGTACAGTTCAGTGTCATTAAGTACATTCACATTGTGTGCAAACATCACCACCAACCATCTCCAGAATTTTTCAACTTTTTATTAAAAATATCCATATCCTTTAAACAATCACTGCTCGCTGTTTGCTTTCTGGTTCTTTTGAGTGGGACTATATTAAATATTTCATATAAATGGGCTATTGCAGTGGTTCTTCTATGATTGGCTTATTTTGCTTAGAGTAATGCCCTCAAGTTTCATCCCTGTGGTCACAAATGACAGGGTTTCCTTCCTTTTTAAGGCTGAAAAGTATGCCATGTTTGTATATATTGTTACTTGTTTCAAAGCTTTGTATCCGTTGATGGTCATTGAGGTTGTTTTCCCATCTTAGCTACTGTGAATAATGCTGAAATGAGCCAAAGGAGTGCAAAGAATTCCTTGAGGTCCTGATTTCAGTAGTTCTTGATAAATACCCAGGTGTGGGATTGTTGGATCATATGATATCATATTTTAATATTTTGAAGAACCTCCATCCTGTTTTCCATAGTGACTATACAAATTTACATTCTCACCATTGTTGAACAAGGGTTCTTTTTCTCCACATCCTTACTAATACTTGTTATGTTTTGTCTTTTGATACTGGCCATTTTAACAGATATGAAATAATACATCATTGTTCTTTTGAATTGTATTTCTCTGATGATTGTAATGTTGAGGATCTTTTCATTTGCTTGTTGGCCATTTATATATTTTCTTTGTGGGAATGTCTATTTGAGTCTATGGTCTATTTTTAAATTGGGCTATCTTTGCTATTGAGTTATATGAGTTCTTTGTCTATTTTGGATACTAACCCCCTTATGAAACATATTGTTTGCAAATGTCATTTTCCCATTCTCTTAGATTGTTAATTGTTCCTTTGTTGTACAGAAGATTTTTAGTTTGTTGTAGTCCCCTTTGTTTATTTTTGCTTTTGGTGTCATATCCAAGAAATCATAGCTCATTCCAATGATAAAGATTTTCTGCTGTGTTTTCTTCTAAAAGTTTCAGTTTCCAGCCTTCCGTTTCCTCAATCAATCCAGTTTGAGTTGGTTTTGGTGAAGGTTTAAGATAATGGTTCAATTCCATTCATTGGCCTGTGGATATCCAGTTTTCCCAGCACTTACAGATGATGTTATTCTTTTCCCATCGTGTATTCTTGGCACCCTGTCAAAGATCAAGAGTGAGCATATGTATATGCATGGGCTTGTTTTTGGGTTCTCTGTTCTGTTGCATTGGTCTCTATATCTGTCTTTATGCCAGTACAATACTATTTTAATTCCTGTAGTTTTGTAATATAGTTTGAAATCTGGAAGTGTTATGCTTCTGACTTTGTCCTTCTTTCTTCTTTTTATTTAAATTTTTTAAAATTTAAATTAATTTATTTATTTTCAGCATAACAGTATTCATTATTTTCTTACCATACCCAGTGCTCCATGCAATCCGTGCCCTCTATAATGCCCACCACCTGGTACCCCAACCTCCCACACCCCTGCCACTTCAAACCCCTCCGATTGTTTTTCAGAGTCCATAGTCTCTCATGATTCACCTCCCCTTCCAATTTACCCCAACTCCCTTATCCTCTCTAACACCCCTTGTCCTCCATGATATTTGTTATGATCCACAAATAAGTGAAACCATATGATAATTGACTCTCTCTGCTTGACTTATTTCACTCAGCATAATCTCTTCCAGTCCCGTCCATGTTGCTACAAAAGTTGGGTATTCATCCTTTCTGATGGAGGCATAATACTCCATAGTGTATATGGACCACATCTTCCTTATCCATTCGCCCATTCAAGGGCATCTTGGTTCTTTCCATAGTTTTGCGACCGTGGCCATTGCTGCTATAAACATTGGCGTACAGATGGCCCTTCTTTTCACTACATCTGTATCTTTGGGGTAAATACCCAGGAGTGCAATGGCAGGGTCATAGGGAAGTCCTATTTTTAATTTTTTGAGTAATCTCCACACTGTTCTACAAAGAGGCTGCACCAATTTGCATTCTCACCAACAGTGTAAGAGGGTTCCCCTTTCTCCACATACTCTCCAGCACATGTTGTTTCCTGTTTTGTTAATTTTGGCCATTCCAACTGGTGTAAGGTGATATCTCAATGTGGTTTTAATTTGAATCTCCCTGATGGCTAGTGATGATGAACATTTTTTCATGTGTCTGATAGCCATTTGTATGTCTTCATTGGAGAAGTGTCTGTTCATATCCTCTGCCCATTTTTTGATATGTTTGCCTGTTTCATGTGTGTTGAGTTTGAGGAGTTCATTATAGATCCTGGATATCAACCTTTTGTCTGTACTATCATTTGCAAATATCTTCTCCCATTCCATGGGTTGCCTCTTTGTTTTTTTGACTGTTTCCTTTGCTGTGCATAAGCTTTTGATATTGAGGAATTATAATTGTAGGTATAAACTCTTGAAAGCTGCCAGGGCAAAGAGGCTCCTTACTTACAGAGGGAAGCCCATCAGAATAACGTCAGACCTGTCCACAGAGACATGGCAAGGCAGAAAAGGCTGGCAATATATATTCAGGGCACTAAATGAGAAGAACATGCAGCCAAGAATACTTTATCCAGCAAGACTGACATTCAAAATGGATGGAGAGATAAAGAGTTTCCAAGACCGGCAAGGCTTAAAAGACTATGCAAACCACCAAGCCGACACTGCAGTAAATATTAAAGGGGGTTCTATAAAAGATGAAAAATACTAAGAATAGCATTCAACAGAAATATAGAGACAGTCTACAGAAAGAACGACTTCAAAGGTAACTCGAGGTCAATAAAAACGTATCTATCAATAATCACTCTCAATGTGAATGGCCTAACTGCACCCATAAAATGGCACAGGATTGCAGATTGCATAAAATGACAAGACCCATCCATATGTTGTCTACAAGAGACCCATTTTGAACCTAAAGATACACCCAGACTGAAAGTGAAGGGTTGGAGAAGCATCTTTCATGCCAATGGGCCTCAAAAGAAGGCTGGGGTAGCGATTCTCATATCAGACTAATAGATTTTAAACTAAAGACTGTAGTCAGAGATACAGAAGGACACTACATAATCCTTAAAGGGACTATCCACCAAGATGATCTCACAATTGTAAATATCTATGCTCCCAATATGGGAGCAGCAAATTATTTAAGAAAACTGTTAATCAAGGTAAAGAGTCATATTGATATGAATACACTAATCGTAGGAGATTGTAACACGCCTCTCTCAGAAATAGATCATTGAAGCAGAAAATCAATAAAGAAACAAGAGCATTGAATGACACCTTGGACCAGATGGACTTCATAGATATATATAGAACATTCCACCCTAAAACAACAGAATACTCATTCTTCTCAAGTGCACATGGAACCTTCTCCAGAATAGACCCCATACTGGGTCACAAATCAGAACCAAAGAAAAGAGAGAAAGCCCGAATTCATAAAAATATGAATGAAAAGGGAGAGATCACAAGTAACACCAAGGAAGTAGAAACAATCATTAGAAGTTATTATCAACAGTTATATGCCAATAAGCTAAGCAACCTAGATGAAATGGATGCATTCCTCGAAAACTATAAACTACTAAAATTGAACCAGGAAGAAATCGACAACCTGAACAGACCAATATCTAATAACAAGATTGAAGCAGTGATCAAAAACCTCCCCCAAAACAAGAGCCCAGGACCTGATGGATTCCCTGGGGAGTTCTACCAAACTTTCAAAGAAGAAATAACACCTATTCTCCTGAAGTTGTTTCAAAAAATTGAAGCAGAAGGAAAACTTCCAGACTCTTTGTATGAAGCCAGCATTGCACTGATCCCCAAACCAGGCAAGGACCCTACCAAAAAGTGGAATTTCAGACCAATATCACTGATGAATATGGATGCCAAGATTCTCCACAAGATCCTAGCAAACAGGATCCAACAGCACATTAAAAAGTTTATCCACCATGACCGGATGGGATTCATTCCTGGGCTACAAGATTGGTTCAACATTCACAAATAAATCAATGTGATAGAACCAATTAATAAGAGAAGAGAGAAGAACCACATGGTCCTCTCAATTGATGCAGAAAAAGCATTTGACAAAATCATATGGTTTCACTTATTTGTGGAGCATAACAAATAGCATGGAGGACATGGGGATATGGAAAGGAGAAGGGAGTTGGGGGAAATTGGAAGGGGACGTGAACCTTGAGAGACTATGGACTCTGACAAATAATCTGAGTGTTTTGAAGGGGCAGAGTTTGGGAGGTTGGGGGAACCAGGTGGTGGGTATTGGAGAAAGCATGGATTGCATGGAGCACTGGGTGTGGTGCAAAAACAATGAATACTGTTGCACTGAAAAAATAAATAAATAAAAAATTTAAAAAAATCCAGCATCCATTCCTGATTAAAATGCTTCAAAGTATAGGGATAGAGGGAACAATCCTGAACTTCTTCAAATCTATCTATGAAAGACCCACAGCAAATATCATCCTCAATGGGAAAAAGCTTGCAGCCTTCCTGTTGAGATCAGGAATGATCTGGATGCCCACTCAGGAACGACAAGGATGCCCAGACTCCCCACTCTTGTTCAACATAGTATTAGAAGTCCTAGCAACAGCAATCAGACAACAAAGAGAAATAAAAGGTATCCAAATTGGCAATGAAGAAGTCAAACACTCTCTCTTCACAGATGACATGATTCTTTATATGGAAAACTGAAAGACTCCACCCCCAAACTATTAGAACTCATACAACAATTCAGCAACGAGGCAGGATTCAAAGTCAATGTACAGAAATCAGTGGCTTTCTTATAAACTAACAATGAAAATACAGAAAGGGAAATTAGAGAATCGATTCCATTCACTATAGCACCAAGAACCATAAGATACCTGGGAATAAACCTAACCAAAGACGTAAAGGATCTGTACTGGAGGAACTACAGAACACTCATGAAAGAAATTGAAGAAGACACAAAAAGATGGAAGACCATTCCATGCTCTTGGATCAGAAGAATAAACATTGTTAAAATGTCTATACTGCCTAGAGCAATCTATACTTTTAATGCTATTCTGATCAAAATTCCACCGGTATTCTTCAAAGAGGTGGAGCAAATAATCCAAAAATATGTATGGAATCAGAAGAGACCCCGAATCACTAAGGAAAAGTTGAAAAACAAAAATAAAATGGGTGGCATCACTTTACCTGATTTCAAGCTTTATTACAAAGCTGTGATTACCAAGACAGCATGGTACTGGCATAAAAACAGACACATAGACCAGTCGAACAGAGTAAAGAGCCCAGATATGGACCCTCAACTCCATGGTCAAATAATCTTCGACAAAACAGGAAAAAATATACAGTGGAAAAAAGACAGTCTCTTCAATAAATGGTGCTGGGAAAACTGGGCAGCTATATGTAGAGGAATGAAACTGGACCATTCTCTTACACCGTACACAAAGATAAACTCAAAATGGATAAAAGACCTCCATATGAGATAGGAATCCATCAGAATCCTAGAGGAGAACATAGGCAGTAACCTCTTTGAAATCAGCCACAGCAACTTCTTTCAAGATATGTCTCCAAAGGCAAAGGAACAAAAGCGAAAATGAAAATTTGGGACTTCATCAAAATCAAAAGCTTCTGCACAGCAAAGAAACAGTCAAGAAATCAAAGAGGCAACCCACGGAATGGGAGAATATATTTGCAAATGACAGTACAGACAAAAGGTTGATATCAAGGGATGTTAGAGAGAAGGGAGTTGGGGTAAATTGGAAGGGGAGGTGAATCATGAGAGACTATGGACTCTGATAAACAATCTGAGGGGTTTGAAGTGGCGGGGGGTGGGAGGTTGGGGTACCAGGTGGTGGGTATTATAGAGGGCACGGATTGCATGGAGCACTGGGTGTGGTGAAAAAATAATGAATACTGTTTTTCTGAAAATAAATAAATTAATTTAATAATAAAAAAAGGTTGATATCCAGGATCTATAAAGAACTCCTCAAACTCAACACACACAAAACAGACAATCATATCAAAAATGGGCAGAAGATATGAACAGACACTTGTCCAATGAAGACATATAAATGACTATTAGACACTTAAAAAAATGTTCATCATCACTAGCCATCAGGGAGATTCAAATTAAAACCACATTGAGTGATCACCTTACACCAGTTAGAATGGCCAAAATTAGCAAGACAGGAAACAACATGTGTTGGAGGGGATGTGGGAAAAGGGGAACCCTCTTCCACTGTTGGTGGGAATGTAAGTTGCTGCTGCCTCTTTGGGGAATAGTGTGGAGATTCCTCAAGAAATTAAAAATAGAATTTCCCTATGACCCTGTCATTGCACTCCTGGGTATTTACCCAAAAGATGCAGATGTAGTGAAAAGAAGGGCCATCTGTACCCTAATATTTATAGCAGCAATGGCCATGGTCGCCAAACTGTGGAAAGAACCAATATGCCCTTCAATGGACGAATGGATTAGGAAGATGTGGTGCCTATACACTATGGAGTATTATGCCTCCATCAGAAAGGATGAATACCCAACTTTTGTAGCAACATGGATGGGACTGGAAGAGATTATGTTGAGTGAAATAAATTAAGCAGAGAGAGTCAATTATCATATGGTTTCACTTATTTGTTGAGTGTAACAAATAGCATGGAGGACATGGGGAGATAGAGAAGAGAAGGGAGTTGGGGTAAATTGGAAGGGGAGGTGAACCATGAGAGACTATGGACTCTGAAAAACAATCTGAGAGGTTTGAAGGGGTGGGAGGTGGGCGGTTGGGGGAATGAGGTGGTGGTATTAGAGAGGGCACGGTTTGCATGGCGCACTAGGTGTGGTGCAAAAACAATGAATACTGTTACGCTGAAAATAAAAAAAATTAAAAAAATAATATAAAAGAATATCGCATGGTAAAGTCTGCCCAATGCCAAAAAAAATAAAAAAATAAAAAAATAAACAAAACCCATCTCTCATTTGAGATTAGTACTTTGCACTTGAACTATTTTCTTCCTGTTTTGCAAGTGGTGCAAAATATACATGGGAGTGAGTTATTATGTGTGATTTAGTCTTGAGCAAGAGTCAGAGGGTGGACTGTGTAAGAAAGAGTTTTACACAACTTATGAAGCATTGAACACTACAACAAATACTTATGATGTACTATATGTTGGCTAACTGCAAATAATAATAACAAAAAAAGAAAGTGTTATTTTGCTACTGAACAGGAAAGTCTTGTTTCTGGTTATACAGGGCTTTGACCCTTGGCTAGCTTCACGCCAGTGGAAGGTTAAAGTCCCAAATTCTGCTGATTACCCCAAGAACAATTTTCTTCAAATCATTTAAAAACCTGATAGCTTGTACTTGGTGTAACTGACTTGACTAGAGGGATGTGAATACCTCATTGCAAACTTAGTGCCTGAACTTTCCTGAAGCCCAGATTTAATCCCATGCTGTTCTTGGTGGTTCAACTGGAGATGAAGGAGATGAAGCTTGTTTGTGTCACCAAAGACTCCTGAGAGTTTGTTTGGACATATTGTCCACCTTCAGAGCTTGCCTGTATTCAGTTTTTCAGTTCAGAGTATCAATGGTCTTAAAAAAAAAAAAGCATTTTGTGATTATGCTTTTGGATTTCTTGTGAGTCCTTTCAAATATGCAAACTTGTACAATCTTTGCAGTTGCTCTGTCCACTATAAGAAGTATTTTTATGTTTAGTAGGATAACATGAGATGAGCAATGATGCAATTCCACAATTTTATATCTTAACCATTTTGCAACATGTTTCCTTTGTGTTGCCTGACACAGATCATCATTATTTGTTTAAACTTATGTGTACTGAGGGAAGGTAATATTGACGCCCAAGATACAAGATCCTTGGAGTTAAATTTGAAAATATGTATTCCTAAGATATTTAGGGTGGATCCTAAAGTCCTCTTGACTGCAAATGTAGCCCCATTACCAAGTGTCAAGGTCAGTCCTTTGATTCTTTTCTTATCAGATTTTAGAATATCTGCCTGGGTGTGTGTCCAAAGATGTGTTAACACAGTTCTTCTTATAATCAGCCCTGTGAAAAAATAGCACTAGGTTGAGCTGGGAAATCTGATGATAGGGAGGTGTTGTGGGACTAAAATCGTAATAAAGAGAAAGAGGTAGAAGTCCCTGTAAGTGGATCATGATTCTACAGAAGAAGAAAATAATGTTCTTTTCAAGAGACCACTTTGGAACAAGAGATAGTACTCTTACCACCTGTGTTATATGTCACTGATGAAAGACTGACTCTAGAGAAATCCTGGTGACTTTTCTTCATAGTAGGGAACTAGTCCTCTTGCTGATTATCAGGCTCTATCTAAAATATCCCAACTGGGGATGCTTGGGTGGCTCAGTCTGTTATGTGTCTGCCTTCAGCTCGGTCATGATAGCAGGGCCCTGAGATTGATCCCCATGTCCAGTTCCCTGCTTGGCAGGAAGCATGCTTCTCCTTTTGCCTCTACTTGCTGCTCTTCCTGCTTGTGCTCTCTCTCTGTGTCTCTCTGTGTCGAATGAATAAATAAAATACAAAAAAAAAAAAAAAAAACAACAACCCCACAACCACTCCCAACTAGATAATTTGGAGAAAAGAAGTGAGGCTACACATTGATGTCTGCGGGTCACCACTACAGGTATAGTTTGGCTTGGGTTTTTGTGGTCATTTATACTATGTGGTCATTTTCTCCATGACCTGAGAAACTACCAATGAATCATAAAGGAAAAAGAATGTTGAATAATACACCTTCTGTGTGGCCACAAATGGATAAAATATGTTGCTAATCTGACTGATAAGATGAGAGGTTGGCAAGAATCTTTTGCCTACTTCCAGATATGGAAAATCTTTCATTTGCTTCTTTGAGTATACCAAATGTGGAAGTGGAATGAATGTGTTTAAGGAAAGCAGATGAGGAGGGAGATCATCTTGGGAAAGCTTTAAAGGCTCGGTTTTTCTGGCTTTTCTCCTCTAGTGGTATGTAAAGGACATTTTAAAAAGAGGTAAGTTCCACAGTTTGAAGCTTAAATTAATGAAAGAAATAAGGAATGAAATTACTGCCTCCAAAACTTACAAATGAGTGGGTAGGTCAGTATATCGTTCAGAGAAGGTGCTCCAGAAGCATTCGCTGTCATCGTGAGCATCATGAGCATTGTCATCCGTATTTTTATATTATCCTTTTCATCCCATCTTTCTTGGGAACTACACTAGATCTTCAAAAGATAAGTTTGATATTATAGACATAGTCTTGTTTGTATATATGTAGAAGTTGGTCACTCAGGAAATTATAGCAAAACATCCATTTTTTAGAGGTTATATTGGAGTGTAATTAACATACAATGTCATGATAGTTTCAGGTGTACAATGTAGTGATTTGACAGTTCTGTACATTATTCAGTACTCACCAAGATAAGTGTAGTCACCCCTTTGTCACCATAATATTATAATGTTATTGATTAAATGCCTTATGCTATACTTTTTAACCCCTTGGCTTATTTCATTAAAGTTTGACCTTTTAATCTCATTTATCTCTTTCACCCTTCCCTCCACAACCACCTCTTGCAATTACCACTGGCAACCACCACTTTGTTCCCTTAAGAGTCTGTTTGGGGTGCCTGGGTGGCTCAGTGGGTTAAGCCTCTGCCTTCGGCTCAGGTCAAGATCTCAGGGTTCTGGGATAGAGCCTCGCATTGGGCTCTCTGCTCAGCGGGAAGCCTGCTTTCTTCTCACTCTCTCTGTCTGCCCCTCTGTCTACTTGTGATCCCTCTCTCTCTGTCAAATAATAATAAAAAAAAAAAGAGTCTGTTTGTTTATTTGGCAAAACATTTATTTTTAAAAGGCTGTCATAGAGAGTAAGGTCTAACCAGATCTACAGTTCTGAGAACATGAGATATGTCAGCATCACATGATATTCAATCCCTGATTGTGAAATCACCCTCTGAAGACAAGTTTCTGAGTTCTTCTTCAGGAATCCCAAGCTCTGTACAGAGATAGGTCTGTGGGTCTCTGGCACTGGAGTGGCTCTCCCTTTTCCTCTTTTAGAGCAGAAGAAGGGGATCCAACATCAGTGAGAACTTTTGAAATGAGTTCTGCTCAGACACGTCACATTTGCTCCAGTCAGCTCCCTCTCATTTGTTACTGCAGAGATGTTTAAGGGCATTTGTGTCCCAGACTGGGGAGTTGGTGGGGCCTAGCTTTTAGTGTCCAGAGATCTGCTCATAGGTCCCATTAGATTCCTTGCTGAGATAGTAACTCTCTGCTCTGCTGTCCCTACTCATATCCAGATGCCTTTTATGACTTATTATAAAGTGAAGTGAGTATGGCACAGATGTTTGGTCCTCCTGTGATCATGGTTAGTGAATGGTGGTTGGTAGTGGTGTTCTTGGGCTCCTCTTGTCAGCTACCATTGACCCTGGCTTACTTTATGTGCTGGTGACATCTCTGAAGGCTGAAACCATGTCTGAGCGATTTCACTAATTTTTAGCTGATTCGTTTCTTTGAATCTAAATCATTTAATTCCCACAACTTGAGAGAGTATGCAATGCTATTTCCATTGTATAGATTAAAAAAAATTAGTAGAGACATGAAGCAAAAGCTTACATTAAAAGGTTAATTGACGCCAGAAAGAAGATGAGAAATCAAGCCTATTTGATCCAAAGTTCTTATTCTCTGACTTCAAAGCATCTGACTGTTTCTGAATCTGTCCTAGAATTTTAACGTACCTGTTATGAATTCTTTTCTGTAATCCAGACCTGTGGTCATTGTTCATTTGTGACACAGACTTGTTCCTACATCACTGGTAATTTCCTGCCCCAGCTGTTCAGACTCTGCCCTTGTCCATGTCTAAAACACATCTTTAATACACAGATATTTTCTGCCTTAACTTTATGGACTTGATCACTTCTATCTCTTTTGCATCAGTCAGTTCTGCTACTAATATTTCTGTAGACATTTGCATACTACAGGAAGTGGAGGTAATGTAATTTTTAAAAAGTACCTTTGTGTGTAACTGTGCTTTCCTTGGGCTTGTGGGAAGTAAAGAGTTTTTATTACTGTGGTGCAGGAACATCTGTAAGTCTCTAAAATTTAGGAAGATAAGAAAAAATATGTTTGGATGAAAGTACTTCTTGAAGACTCCCTGGTGTTCTATATGTTTTTGCATATATAGTTTTACTCTTTTGAAATAAAACTTCATTATAGTTGTAGTGTGGGGTTAAACAGTGCTCAGGAATACCACTGCTTACTTGTTTCAACCCACAGTCAGGAAAACATTATGACTTCTGTGGCTCCTTGCTATTTGTCCTCATGAGTCCTTCCCCTCCATAAAAAATATTAAAATTACATTTTATGACAGCATTGGTATAAAGATGACTATACTGCAAGTTGGATTTGCATTACATCCATTTCTCCCCTTATTTTAAAAGAAATTAACCATTTGCAAGGCTCCTAAAATTATTGTGGGCTCTAGGCACCATGCTTACTTTGCCTTAATGGGTATGTTTCTCCTGCCCACAATACATATACTTCTGAAGAAAAGCGATCAAGACAGGATAATTGGCTGTCCCACGTTTAATCAACTAAGAAGGGGAATAAATCTCTGTAAAACTTTCCCTAGATATTTTTATGTACATAGTCTAATCCCAAGTTTCATTATCACCAATTTTTATTATTTGCCCCCAGAGATTCTTCATGACATTTTTCACTTCTGCATTTCTGAGGGTGTAGATTAAAGGGTTCAACATGGGAGTTACTATGGTGTAAAACACAGCCACAGCTTTGTCAGAGGGAAAGGAGGTCATGGGTCTCAGGTACATGAATAAACAAGGTACAAAGAATAAGATGACAACAGTGACATGAGAAGCACAGGTAGACAGGGCTTTGTGATGTCCTTTAGAGCTTTTAGTTCTCAGGGAGCAGAGGATGACAATGTAAGAAGCAACCAGCATAGAAAAAATGAGCAGACATAGTGATGCACTGTTGGCAGCAATCATGGGCCCCAAAGTGTGAGTGTCTGTACAGACTAGTTCCAAGAGAGGTATTAAATCACACATAAAATGGTCAATGGCATTGGGGCCACAGAATGGCAACTGGACCATGAGCAATACCTGGATACTTCCATGCAAAAAGCTTAAAATCATAGCCATTACCACCAAGAAAGAACAGACAGGTCGGCTCATGATGGTCATGTAATGCAAGGGCCTACAGATGGCTACATAGCGGTCATAGGCCATGATAGCTAATAGGATGATCTCTGCTCCAGCAAAGAAATGTTCAGCAAAGAGCTGAGTCATGCAGCCATTGAAGGATATGGTGTTCTTGCCAGAGATCAAGTCAAAGATCATTTTGGGTGCTATGGACGAAGAGTAGAAAGCATCTAAAATGGACAAGTAGGACAGAAAAAAGTACATGGGAGATCCCAGTGCTGGGCTGATGAAGATGGTGACGGAGATGAGGAGGTTACCTGCCATTGTGATCAAGTAGGTGATTAAAAACACAGCAAATAAGAATTTCTTCAGTTCTGGGTTCGGAGTCAGGCCCAGCAGAATGAATTCTGTTACATTGCTTGTCTTTCCCATGGATTCAGCTTGGGTCATGAGCTTATGGTCTATCTGGAAAGATCAGAGAATTTCTTAGTAGCATTTTGAATTCAACACTGAAATTTTCCATCACCTCTTCCATCACCTCCATCACTATCCATTCAACTGTGAAATCTTCCATCACGACTAAAAAGGTGTGACTAAAGAGGAAGCCACACTTTCCAGTTTCAACCACTTTGGAGATATTTGTAAAAAAAGAACAGAAAGACACTAAATTTCTCATTCATATAAACTGAATAGCGACAGTATGTTACAAGCACCAGAAAAGGGTGCCTGGGTGGCTCAGTGGGTTAAAGTGTTTGCCTTTGGATGAGGCCCTGATCCCAGGGTCCTGGGATTGAGTCCAGGTTCAGGCTCTCTGTTCAGGGGGAGTCTGCTTCTCCCTTCTCAGGGGGACCTCTACTTCTCGCTCTCCTTATGCCTCTGCTCCTCTGTCTGTTGTGTGTGCTCTCTCATCAATCAGTCAGTCTTTAAATAAAAATAATACTGCTCCGGAATAGATCTATAATCCTAGTCACATTTTACAAATGGAATTAAATGAGTCATGAAGTTTCCTCAAATCTCCTATTGTTGAGACAGAAATGGTATCTAAGATAATACAAGCTTTTCCTTTGACATAGTTTAATCATTTATGATGAACTTGAAGACTTCATTGCTAATTAGTGGAAAAATTGAATATATACAATAATTCATTCTATTATTGACTGATCTCCCCATGTATTTTCCATAGTGAGTCCTTGTTATAAATCATTATAGGACATTTTAATCCTTCTCCCCCTCTTTTTCTCCTTTTCTTATCCATGCTAACATATTTTTTCCTCTAATGTTTATGGAACATTATGAAACATCATGATCTTTCATCTTCAATAAAGGTGAGGAAACTATCATTTTTTTCTCAGAAAGCTATGTCTCTTTGTTTTTTCTCTATCCATGACTGCTACTATAGGTGGGAACTAAGTGATTCATCATCCTTCGTAGGTTTAATCCACAAATGCTGACTTCAGCATGGCAAAATGGAAGTCATGAAAAGGGGGAACAATTTCAAATAAACATATAGAAATGTACTGAGGCAATCCACTTCTACATATATGTTAGCCACAATGTTAGATAAGTGACCTTAGTAGTCCTCAAGAACATCTTGTGTAGCAGCATTACAGATCACATTTTCTACTGCTATTTTAATGTCATTGTGTTCAAATTCATTTTTAGAGAAAAGATTACCTTCAGTTCACAGCATCTAGCTACAAAAACTACTTATGAAAATAATTTGGATAAATTAAGTTAATCTGCTTAAAATTTGTGGAAAAAGATGGAGTTACTACTGACCTGGATCTAGTTGGTTGTGGGTTCCACTGTTTTTGGATTGTACCCAGTGATGCTTTCTTCTCCTGAGGGCATAGCACCACAGCTGCAAATATACTCTGTCAACTAACAAGAGCATCACCGGAATTCTCTCTCAGACAACTGTCCGAGTCCTGGTCATTTTAGTTTACTTTGGTTCTATTATCACTCTGAACTTACCCAGAAACGAGCTGCTTTATTTAGGAAACTTCAATACTCTAGGATTTAATTTCTACTCACTTGCATGGCCTTTGATGAAAATATAGACACATCTGTAAAATACACATATTTTTCAGATCTCAAAACTGTATTTAATCCAAAGTAAAAATATTGGGAAAAAGGAAAAACTTTAAGTCAGAATAAGCTAGCATATTGTACTATAAAATATGTAAGTGCATCAGATCCACTTGATTGGGTAGATATATTTTTAAATCCTGCCGAATTTATGTTTCCCAAAGTCCATGAGCAGTGTAGAGAGAATTCTTTTTCATTCCTCCTTTTAACCCCTTAAGCTTGGGTGCAGTGTCTCACATATGAATCTTAAGCTTGTTGGTATATACTCTGCCTCTGTCATTTAGTTAAGTGTACTGTAATTCTTTCTTCATAGACTCTAGACAAATATTTAAATAGACTTTGACAAAGCACCTGCACTTTGGTAATGCATTGACCTCTCAAGTCCTCAGAGGATTAGTAATTGGTCCTGTTGGAATCTTTGCTAGAAACCTCAGCCCCTGCCTTTCATTTGCTCCTACTTGGTACCCACAAACATCACTAGAGGCCAGTTTTAGAAATGCAGTTGAGCTTTGGTGAAACGTGTGCCTGTGGCTATAGTTTCAGATGAAATTTTGGTAAGAAAAGTAGGAAAGCTTCCCGATAGGGCTTTGCTTTTCATTTGAATGTTGTTTAGCCTGGCACAGGATAGAAGGTAGTTTTAGGCAGGTCAGAGTTAGGAGAATGGATTTCTCTCTGAAAACATGCCTGTTCTAAGTATATAGTTGTCTTGAGAACAAAAATGCCAGGTTTCAATGTTATGTGCCATTTTACTCTGAGAGACTGACCTTTTTACTAGTGGCTAACAATGGAGACCCAGATAGCAGAATTCTCAGTTACGGAAGATTGGGTAATTTATGAGCCATAGATCCATCAACTTCTTCTGGTGTGTGTATCTTGATGACAGGTCCTCATGATGTGTTCATGGGAATATAGCTTTTCTCTCTATCCTCCAAGAAATCATTGAGGACATGTAAAGAGCAATGCTTCCACATGGTAGGCATTGAGAAAATCACTCCAAGGCAAACATTTTCTGTAAAGACATTCAGAGCTAGGGATGGAAACAGTATAGAAGGGAGGCTCCACTATAAACTTCTCCCTCAGTTTCTGATGTGTTGAAGAGCTGGATGAAATTTGTACAAAATCACCTTAAAAAAAATCAATGTTTATCTTTAAAGAAACTGATATGCTCCTGAAATCCCACAGCACCAATGGAAAGAGTGCCTTCAGCACTGTCCTCAGCACTTAATAATTTTGCTCACTCACAGTCTGTTCCTCTCCCCCCTTTTTTATTGAATTGTGGGAAATATACATAATATAAAATTTACTGTTTTAACCATTTTTATTTTTAATATTTTAGATTTTATATATTTATTTTAGATAGAAAGAGTGAGAGAGAGAGCATGACCAGGGGCAGAGGGAGAGGGAGAAGCAGACTGTCTGCTGAGCAGGGAGCAAGGTAGGGGGTTTGATCCCTGGATGACCTGAGCTGAAGGCAGACACATAACCCACTGAGACTCCCAGGCACCTGTAACCATTTTCAACAGTCCAGTTCAGTGTCATGAATTACACTTACATTGTGTGCAAACATCACCACCAACCATCACCAGAATTTTTCATCTTTTCATTAAAAAATCCATATCCTTTAAACAATCACTGCTAATTTCTTCCTTACCCATCCTCAGAAAACACTGTTGTTTGCTTTCTGGTTCTTTTCTCAGTTAGGAAAGCTAATGCCCCCAAAGGAACTATGGACTCTGGGTGATGATGCATCAGGGCAGGTCTGATGAGAACAAATGATTTTGCAGTGTTTCTTCTATGACTGGCTTATTTTGCTTAGAGTAATGCCCTCAAGTTTCATCCTTGTGGTCACAAATGACAGGGTTTCCATCCTTTTTAAGGCTGAAAAGTATACCATGTCTGTATATATTCCATTACTTGTTTCAAAGCTTTGTGGCCATTGATGGACACTGAGGTTGTTTCCCCATCTTAGCTACTGTGCATAATGCTGAAATGAGCAATAGGAGTGCAAAGAATTCCTTGAGATCCTGATTTCAGTAGTTCTCGATAAATACCCAGGTGTGGGATTGTTGGATCATATGGTATTTTATTTTTTTTCATTTATTTATTTTCAACATAACAGTATCATTTTTTTTTTCACCATACCCAGTGCTCCATGCAATTCGTGCCCTCTATAATACCCACCACCTGGTACCCCGCCCTCCCACACCCCGCCCCTTCAAAACCCTCAGATTGTTTTTCAGAGTCCATAGTCTCTCATGATTCACCTCCCCTTCCAATTTACCCCAACCCCCTTCTCTCTAACTCCCCATGTTCTCCATGCTTTTTGTTATGCTCCACAAATAAGTGAAACCATATGATAATTGACTCTCTCTGCTTGACTTATTTCACTCAGCATAATCTCTTCCAGTCCCATCCATGTTGCTACAAAAGTTGGGTATTCATCCTTTCTGATGGAGGCATAATACTCCATAGTGTATAGGCACCACATCTTCCTAATCCATTCATCCGTTGAAGGGCATCTTGGTTCTTTCCACAGTTTGGCAACCGTGGCCATTGTTGCTATAAACATTGGCGTACAGATGGCCCTTCTTTTCACTATATCTGTATCTTTGGGGTAAATACCCAGGAGTGCAATGGCAGGGTCATAGGGAAGTTTTATTTTTAATTTCTTGAGGAATCTCCACACTGTTCCCCAAAGAGGCTGCACCAACTTGCATTCCCACCAACAGTGTAAGAGGGTTCCCCTTTCTCCACATCCTCTCCAACACATGTTGTTTCCTGTCTTGCTAATTTTAATTTTTTGGAGAACCTTCATCCCTTTTTCAATAATGACTATATGAATTTACATTCTTACCATTGGTGAACAAGGGTTCTTTTTCTTCACATCCTTACTAATACTTGTTATGCTTTGTCTTTTTGTTACTAGCCATTTTAACAGATATGAAATAATACATCATTGTGGTTTTGAAGTGTATTTCACTGATGATTAGTAATGTTGAGCATCTTTTCATTTGCTTGTTGGCCATTTATATATCTATATATATATATATAGATAGATAGATAGATAGATAGATATAGTGGGAATGTCTATTTGAGTCTGTGGCCTTTAAAAATTGGGCTATCTTGGGGCACCTGGGTGGCTCAGTGGGTTAAGCCTCTGCCTTTGGCACAGGTCATGATCCTGAGGTCCTGGGATCGAGCCCAGCATCGGGCTGCTCAGCAGGGAGCCTGCTTCCCTTCCTCTCTCTCTGTCTGCCTCTCTGCCTACTTGTGATCTCTCTCTGTCAAATAAATAAATACAAATCTTTTAAAAAAATAAAATTGGGCTATCTTTGCTATTGGGTTGTATTAGTTCTTTGTCTATTTTGGATACTAACCCCATACAAAACATATTGTTTCCAAATATTTTTTCCCATTCTGTGGGAAATTGTTAATTGTTCCTTTGTTGTACAGAAGATTTTTAGTCTGATGTAGTCCCCTTTGTTTATTTTTGCTTTTTTGTCCGTTCTTTTGGTGTCATATCCAAGAAATCATAGATCATTCCAATGATGAAGATTTTCTGCTGTGTTTTTTCCTAAGAGTTTTAGTTTCCAGCCTTCCATTTTAAGTCCAGTTTGAGTTGGTTTTGGTGAATGTATAAGATAATGGTTCGATTCCATTCATTTGCTTGTGGATATCCAGTTTTCCCAGCGCTTACTGAAGAAGTTATTCTTTTACCATTGTGTATTCTTGGCACCTTGTCAAAGATCAAGGTTGAGCATATGTATATGCGTGGGCTTGTTTTGGGGTTCTCTGTTCTGTTGCATTGGTCTCTGTATTTGTCTTTATGCCAGTACCATACTATTTTGATTCCTAGAGTTTTGTAATATAGTTTGAAATCTGGAAGTGTGATGCTTCTAGCTTTGTCCTTCTTTCTAATGATTGCTTTGGCTATGGGGGTATATTGTGATTCTACATGAATTTTAAGGTTCTTATTTTTCTTTTTTTAAAGCTTGATTTATTTCTTTTAGAGAGAGTAGGAGTGCACAAGTGGGGGGAGGAGCAGAGTGAGAAGGAGAGATCTCAGGCAGACTCCCCACTGATATAGCAGCCTGTCTTGGAGCTAGATCTCATGACCCTGAGATCATGACCTGATCTGAAACCAAGAGTTGGATGCTCAACTACTCAACCACCCAAGTACCCCAAGATTGTTTTTTCATTTCTGTGAAAAATCCCATTGTGATTTTGATAGGTATTACAGTGACTCTAGATCACTTTGGATAGTTTGAACATTTTGACAACGTTGAATCTTGCAATCCATGAACACTGGGTGTCTTTCCATTTATTTGCTTTTTTTCGTTTTTATTTTCTTTCATAAATGTTTTGTCCTTTCCAGCTTACAAATCCTTAATTTTTAAAATTCAGTTTTTTTCTAAGTATTTCAGTCTTTTTTTTTTTTTTTTTTTTGGTAACAGTAATTCTGGCCTTGTAAAGGAAGTTCAGATATGTTTTTTCTTTTTCAAATATTTAGAAGAGTTTGGAAAGGATTGGCATTTATTCTTCTTTAAATATTTTACTGTCAATTTCACCAGTGACTCTGGTCTTGGGCTTTCCTCTCTTGAGAGGCTTCTTGTTATGGATTTAATTTCCTTGCTCATTATTTGTCTGTTCAGATTATCTGCTTCTTCATGCATCAGATTTGGTAGAATGTATGTTCCTAGGAATTTATCTATTTTTTCCAGGTTATCCAATTAATTAATGTATATTGGTAGTAGTTTCTTGTAATCCTTTTATTTCTGTGGTATGAGTTTTAATGTCCCCTCTTTCATGTGTGACCTTTTCTCTGTCTAGGTAAAGATTGTCAGTTTTGTTGTACTTTAAAAAACAGCTTTTAGTTTCATTGATATTTTTCTATTGATTTCCTCATCTCTATTTCCTTTTTCTCCTATAATCTCAATTATCCCTACCGCTGCTACCTTTGGACTTAGTTGTCTTTCTCATTTCTTGAGGTAAGTTTACTTGAGATCTTTTTAAAGGTAGGTGATCATTGCTATACACTTTCCTCTTTGTATGGCTTTTGCTACTTCCCATAGCTTTTGTTGTAAGTTTAAAATTTTGTTTGTTTTGACATGTTTCTAATTCCTCTTTTGATTTCCTCATTGACCAATAGGTTGCAGAAGAATGTGTTATTTAATTTTCGTGAATTTGCGAATTTGCCAATTTTCCTTCTGCTCTTGATTTTGTTTCACTTCCTTGTGTTCAGAAAATATACATTGTATGACTTGAATCTTAAGTTTTTCAAGACTTGTTTTGTGACCGAACATATAATCTATTCTGCATCATCTGCCATGTGCACATGAGAAGACTGTATACTCTACTACTATTGGATTGATTGTTCTATATATGCCTGTTAGGTCCATTTGGTTAATAACGTTCATGTCCATTGGGTTTTTACAGATTTTCTGTCTATATGTTGTATCCATCATTGAAAGTGAACATTGAAGTCTCTTAGTACTACTGTGGTTTTGTCTCTTTCTGCCTTTATATCTTTTATTTGCTTGATATATGTAGGTACTCTGATGTTGGGTCCATCAATATTTACAATTATTATATCTTCCTGGGTAACCAGCCCTTTTATCATTATATAAAGTCCTTTTTTGTGACAGTTTTGTTTTTAGAGTCTATTTTGTCTGACATGAGGATAGTCCTGCCCTCCTTCAGTTGCTGTTCACATGGAATATATTTTATTCATTGCTGCAGTTTGAGACAATGTGTGTTCTTAAAGCTTAAGTGAGTCTCTTGTAGACAGCATTTAGTAGGATTTTAAAAATCCATTTAGTCTCTCCATGTGTTTTGACTGGAGAATTCAACCCATTAATATACAATAAGTATTCACAGATTCACAGATAAGGACTTAGGCTTGCCTTTTTGTTTCTTGTGTGTCTCATAGTTTTTCTGTCCCCTATTTACTTTCTTACTGCTTTCCTTTGTATTTGTTGATTTTATGATATTGATATGCTTTCATGATTTTCTCTCTTTGTTTTGCATGCAGAGCTTTTGTCTTGGGTAAAATCTGAATCTTGTTTTTTTTTTTTAATTTTGTTTATTTATTTGACAGACACAAGTAGGCAGAGAGGCAGGCAGAGAGAGAGGAGGAATCAGGCTCCCTGCTGAGCAGAGAGCCTGATGCGGGGCTCCATCCCAGGACTCTGGGATCATGACCTGAACTGAAGGCAGAGGCTTTTTTTTTTTTTTTTTAAGATTATTTATTTATTTATTTATTTGACAGACAGAGATCACAAGTAGGCAGAGAGGCAGACAGAGAGAGAGGGAAGAAGCAGGCTCCCCACCGAGCAGAGTCCGATGTGAGGCTTGATCCCAGGACCCTGAGATCATGACCTGAGCCAAAGGCAGAGGCTTTAATCCACTGAGCCACCCAGGCACCTGCTGAATCTAGTTTTATATGAGTTCTTTCTGTTAGAATGGCACTGTGTCTGTATCTCAGATTACTTCCCACTGCATTGCTTTGCAATTGGTCTGAAGGTTGTCGTTCAAATTTGAAAGTATAGTCTTTGTCTTTCTTACTCAGTTATCATTAACTCTCACTTTTGTGCTAGATACTCTTCCTATTAGCTAAGGTAGAAGTCCATATAATAACAGGTACTTCAGAGTTCAAGTGGTGTATATATAGTATGCCTTTGACAGAAAAATGTTCCATCAGTTATCTTTTGACTGTGAATCATGTGCAAGATTGCTCTATGGCTGTGTCTAGAAGAATTTATATCCCTTTTTGGCTTTAGGCAGAGAACATAATTTATTCTAGGAGGAGAGCAGATTACATTATAAATGGTCCCCGTGGCAATGTGCAACAAGGCAGCATTAATATTGGGATGAAGCCTCTCTTATTTTTTAAAACTCACTCATTTCTTATTGATCTTTATTTCTCATCATAATAAATCTACTTTGAATACATAGTTGAGAATGAAATATAATTTGGCTTAAATACTTAGGTATTATGCCTTTCTTTACCAATATTATATTGTCTAATTGGTTAAAAAATCTCTACACAGAACTTTACAGAGAATTTTTCTATTGAATACATAAACTCAGAGATTTTCTATAGGGTGTGACAAATAATGCTGAATTACAATGTCCCTTTGATCAATAACTTGCAAATGCAGAAAGTTTTCTAATTGGAAGAGGCTTTAGTCATTATTTAATCAAATATTGGTATGAAAGAGGACAATTAAAGATTACAAAAAGCATAGGGAGCACAACATAGTTAAACTTACATATTTTGACTTCAAGACCATCATCCTTTCTATAGTCCTATTTGTTCTTAAAAGATGAATAAAGTTTTTTTTTTCTCCCTTCTCTAGGCCCATGAATTATTACCCAAGATTGTTCTGTGGCTCCAGAGCTTCCTCATAGCTTTTTTCACCTCTGAGTTTCTGAGGGTGTAGATTAAAGGGTTTAACATGGGTGTTATCATAGTATAAAACACAGCCACTGCTTTGTCAATGGGAAAGGTGACCATGGGCCGAAGGTACACAAATATACAGGGTACAAAGAATAGGACAACTACAGTAACGTGGGAGGCACAGGTAGACAGAGCCTTACGCTGTCCTTCAGTACTGTGAGTTCTTAGGGAGTAAAGGATGAGGACGTAGGAGGTGAGAAGAATAGAAAAGATGAGCAGACACATCAGCCCACTGTTGGCAGCAACAAAAAGTCCAAAGATGTGAGTGTCAGTGCAAGAGAGTTTTAGTAGAGGGAACAGGTCACAGATGAAATGGTCAATGACATTGGGGCCACAGAAGGGCAACCAGACTATAAAAAGAATCTGAATCAGAGCATGAAAAAATCCTCCAGCCCAGGCCACGGCCACCAGGTGGCTGCACATTTGCCTGTTCATGGCGATCCTGTAGTGTAGGGGCTTGCATATGGCCAGATAGCGGTCATAGGCCATCACTGTGAGCAATATGATTTCCACTCCTCCAAAGAAGTGCTCTGCAAAGAGCTGAGTCATGCATCCACTGAAGGAGATAGTTTTCTTTTCCGTGAGTAAGTCAAATATCATTTTGGGAGCCATGGTAGAAGAGCAGCAGCTGTCTACAAAGGACAAGAAAGACAGAAAGAAATACATGGGGGAGCCCAGGGCTCTGCTGGTGTTGATTGTCATGACAATGAGCAGGTTGCCTGCCACAGTGAGAAAGTAGATGACTATAAACACAGCACCCAAGAGTTTCTGCACATCTGGGTCTTGTGTCAGGCCAAGCAGGATGAACTCAGTCACGTTGTTCATTTGTTCTGGGAGTCTGCTCTAGCATCTGGATAATTGATTTGTCTGTGAGTAGCACAGGGATTACAATTATGGCAGATGACTTTGATCAAGCAAATAATTTATGTCAGGGTTGATTTTTGTGAGGCTGATGGAAACCCTAAGAAGATAAACTCAGATGTAGAGTTGGCCCATATTACTGGTTATATAATGAACACATAGCCTCTTCAACCTCTGACTGACACAAAGACGTATGTGTGCACACATACACAATACACTCATCCAAATACACAAACACAGTTTTAAAAATGTAGGCCCCTTCCTGGAATTGCACATGGGTCAGTATTCTCTGAACAACTGCCATAGTATTTTCTCCCCTAGGAAAACCAGAATGGGAGGAAGAGCAGAGGAGGAGCAGAGGTTTGAATTCATGGGAATCTGCTGCCTGGTGTTTCTTCTTAGTCACCTGTGCTTCTGAGGCTAAGCTGCAGTTGTTATTCTTGGTGTTTTCAGCTTGTTTCCAGATGACCATGAAACATCTGCAGAATTCAACCTGAAATTAAGAATGATGTCATCACATTTCAGAAAAAAATTGAGTGAATATTTGAGTCTCCAGTAAGATATACCAGGCACTTAGATTTGTGAGATTTTACAAGCCATTAAAACAGAATTGGAAGAATATTATCAACAGGGAATAGGAAGTATATGCTGGAGATGATAAAAGAGCATGATGCTTTGCAAAATTCTTCAGATATATTTGAAACTTTAGAATTCACCCTTTTGACAATTTGTTTTGTATAATTTCCAAGGGTATTTTGTATATAAAAACTCGTTTTAAGGAAGACTAGCAGAAATTCTCTGGATGGATTTAGAAAACACATTCTTGAATGGTGAGGAAGCAAAAGCATCCCTATTTGTCAGCAGAGTATGTTCTTTACAACCAGATAGACTGTTTCCTCATTTTGTACTCACTTCTTAGCAGCCAGGTAATTATATGTACAGACTTTAGTCTTACTATGTCTAAAATTTCTCACATATAAAAAAAGTAATATAACAAATATTATAGTGGAATTGAAGAATATCATTATTTCAGAGAGCAAAGTTTTATCCCAATGGTAAAATACAGCTTTCTACACACTCCAAATTCATGAACGAGGAATTAAAAATGAAAAATCTCTGAATATAATCACTCTTACCCTTGAAATAGATGATTGTTATAATAAGAAAGACGATAAGTGAAGAGAAATGAAATATTCAAGAAGTTAGAAAATGGGAGGAGTCAAGATGGTGGAGAAGTAGCAGGCTGAGACTACATTAGGTAGCAGGAGATCAGCTAGGTAGCTTATCTAAACATTGCAAACACCTACAAATCCAACGGGCGATTGAAGAGAAGAAAAACAGAAATTCTCAAAACAGAAAATCAACCACTTTCTGAAAGGTAGGACTGGCAGAGAAGTGAAGCCAAAGCAACAGGAAGATAGACCGTTGGGGGAAGGACCAGCTCCCGGCAAGCAGCAGAGCAATGGAGCACTAAATCAGGACTTTTAAATGTCTGTTCCACTGAGGGACATCACTCCAGAGGCTAAACCGGGGTGAAGCCCATGCGGGGTCAGCATGGCCAGGTCCTGCAGGGTCACAGAAGGATCAGGGGTGTCTGAGTGTCACAGAGCTTGCAGGTATTAGAACAGGGAAGCCTACTATAGAGACAGAGCTGAGGAGTGAGCTCTCAGCTTGGGGTTACCTTGAACCGGTCACAGGCTGGGTCAACTCAGAGTGCAGCGCGGAGGCCAGGGAGATGGGAGTGATTGGGCACTATTCTCTGAGGGCGCACTGAGGAGTGGGGGCCCCTATCCCTTGGCTCCTCCGGGCTGGAGACTGGGAGGCCACCATTTTCATTCTGGTCCTCCAGAACTCTACGGAAAGCATTCAGGGAACAAAAGCTCCTGAAACCAAACGGGAGCTGATTACTCAGCCCAGCCCCTGCTAAGGGCGGTGCAATTCCACCTGGGGCAAAGACACTTGAGAATCACTACAACAGGCCCCTCCCCCAAGATCAACAAAAAATCCAGCCAGGACCAAGTTCACCTACAAAGGAGTGCAGGTACAATACCAAGGAGAGCAGTGGAATTCCAGAGGTGGAGAAAGCAAAGCATGGAACCCATGGCTTCCTCACCATGATTCTTTAGTCTTGCAGTAAATTTAAATTTTTTTCAATTTTTTTTATTCTTCTGCTAAATTTTTTTTCACTTTTACCCTTTTCTTTTTTAACATTTTAAAACTAGTTTATCTAATATATATATATATATATATATATATATATATAGAGAGAGAGAGAGAGAGAGAGAGAGAGATCACAAGTAGGCAGAGAAGCAGGCAGAGAGAGAGGAGGAAGCAGGCTTCCTGCCGAGCAGAGAGCCCAATGCGGGGCTCGATCACAGGACCCTGAGATCATGACCTAAGCCGAAGGCAGAGGCTTAACCCACTGAGCCACCCAGGCACCCCTGTTTTCTTTTTTTAATTGTTTCTTTTTTTTTTTCTGAACCTTTTTTATCCCCTTTCTCCCCCCGCTCCATGATTTGGGGTCTCTTCTGATTTGGTTAAAGCATATTTTCCTGGGGTTTTTGCCACCCTTTTAGTATTTTACTTGCTCACTCATATACTCTTATCTGGACAAAATGACAAAGTGGAAAAATTCACCACAAAAAAAAGAACAAGAGGCAGTACTGAAGGCTAGGGACCTAATCAGTACAGACATTGGTAATATGCTAGAGTTCAGAATGACGATTCTCAAGGTTCTAGCCGGGCTTGAAAAAGGCATGGAAGATATTAGAAAAACCCTCTTGGGAGATATAAAAGCCTTCTCTGGAGAAATAAAAGAACTAAAATATAACCAAGTTGAAATAAAAAACAGCTATTAATGAGGTGCAATAAAAAATGGAGGCTCTCACTGCTAGGATAAATGAGGCAGAAGAAAGAATTCATGATATAGAAGACCAAATGACAGAGAATAAAGAAGCTGAGCAAAAGAGGGACAAACAGCTACTGGGCCATGAGGGGAGAATGCGAGAGATAAGTGACACCATAAGAAGAAACAACATTAGAATAATTGGGATTCCAGAAGAAGAAGAAAGAGAGAGGGGAGCAGAAGATATATTGGAGAGAATTATTGGAGAGAATTTCCCTAATATGGCAAAGGGGACAAGCATCAAAATCCAGGAGGCACAGAGAACCTCCCTCAAAATCAACAAGAATAGGTCCACACCCTGTCACCTAACAGTAAAATTTACAAGTCTTAGTGAAAAAGAGAAAATCCTGAAAGCAGCCCAGGACAAGAAGTCTGTAAAATACAATGGTAAAAATATTAGACTGGCAGCAGACTTATCCACAGAGACCTGGCAGGCCAGAAAGAGCTGGCATGATATATTCAGAGCACTGAATGAGAAAAACATGCAGCCAAGAATACTATATCCAGCTAGGCTATCATTGAAAATAGAAGGAGAGATTAAAAGCTTCCAGGACAAACAAAAACTGAAAGAATTTGCAAACACCAAACCAGCTCTACAGGAAATATTGAAAGGGGTCCTCTAAGCAAAGAGAGAGACTAAAAGTAGTAGATCATAAAGGAACAGAGACAAGATACTGTAACAGTCACCTTACAGGCAATACAATGGCACTAAATTCAT
>NW_026739562.1:10190696-10199707 GCF_022355385.1 Mustela nigripes | reverse complement strand
GGGGCTTAAGTGGGTAGGAGAAGAATAAATGAAACAAGATGGGATTGGGAGGGAGACAAACCATAAGTGACTCTTAATCTCACAAAACAAACTGAGGGTTGCTGGGGGGAGGGGGTTTGGGGGAAAGGGGTGGGATTATGGACATTGGGGAGGGTATGTGCTTTGGTGAGTGCTGTGAAGTGTGTAAACCTGTACCCCTGGGGATAAAAATATATGTTAAAAAAAAAAAAAGAAAAGAATCAAAGGACTGACCTTGATGCTTGGTAATGGTGCTACATTTGCAGTCAAGAGGACCTTAGGATCCACCCTAAAATATCTTGGGAATACATATTTTCAAATTTGACTCCAAGGATCTTGTGTCTTGGGCGTCAATATTACCTTCCCTCAGGACATATAAGCTTATACAAATAATGATGATCTATATCAGGCAACACAAAGGAAACATGTTGCAAAATGGTGAAGATATAAAATTGTGGAATTGCATCATTTCTCTCTCATGTTATCCTACTAAACATAAAAATACTTCTAGTGTACAGAGCAACTGCAAAGATTGTACAATTTTTCATATTTGAAAGGACTCACAAAAAATCCAAAAGCATAATCACATAAATTTTTTTTTAAGAGCATCGATACTGTGAACTGAGAAACCGAGTACAGGCACACACTGAAGATGGACAAGATGTCCAAACAACTTCTCAGGGGTCTTTGTTCACACAGACAAACAAGTTTCATCTCCAGTCGAACCACCAAGAACAGCATGAGATTAAGTCTGGGATTCAGGAAACTACAGGGACCAAGTTTGCTATGAGGTATTTATGTCCTGTTAGTCAAGTCAGTTATGCCAAGTAGAAGTCATCAGGCATTTAATTCATTTTAAGAAAATGATTCTTCGGGTAATCAGCAGAGTTTGGAACTTTAAAAAACACATCAGAAATTCCACAGGTCTTATCCTAGCCAAGGGTCAAAGCCCTATATAACCAGAAATAAGACTTTCATGCTCAGTAAGAAAATAACACTTTCCTTTTTTTACTATTATTATTATTTTCAGTTAGCCAGCATATAGTACATCATAAGTTTTTGTTGTAGTGTTCAATGCTTCATTAGTTGTGTAAAACTCTTTCTTACACAGTCCACCCTCTGACCCTTGCTCAAGACTAAATCACACATAATCACTCCTTCTCGTGTGTATTTTGCACCACTTACAGAACAGGGAGAAAAATAGACCAAGTGCAAAGTGCTAATCTCATCTATCATCAAATGAGAGATGGGTTTTGTTTAAAGAAGGATTTCAGCTAACCAAATATTCCACCACAAACTTATTCACAAACAAGCACAATGTCAAAGTTGGATAACAACTTTATCTCCTCCCACTACTGAAATTAAAATTTTATAAAAAGAATTAATATATTGATTCAGTGTAATACTTAATTGTTAACCAATTCTAATTCATCCCCTAAGCAACCATATTTCATTGTATGGCCATCATGGGAGATGTTACTTCAATTTCATAATACATTTGATCATCAATATCAGTATTATAGAATTTGTTGAAATCAAATTAACACTACCAGTTAAACAAGTAATAAACCAAATAAGAGTTACATTATTATTTATTGAATGGCACCCTTTCTAGCAATTGCTTCCTGCTATTGAATTTTCACTTGACCCTATATTTCATATAACCCTGGGCTTCACACATCCTCCAGTCATCCATGTTGCCTGTTACACACTTAATTGCTAGTCCATTGACTATTGCCCAGACCTAAGAAAAGCCATACTTTATCATTATAGTTATAATCCAGCTCTTCTGTTACCATAAGAAATACCACTCTTAAAACACTGAGCGGATTTATCATTTCCTCTTCAATTAATAGGCTTCTATGCAGCTACTTTCTAGGCTGAATGATGGCTCTTCACACTGAAGCTACCATTTACACACCAAACTGATTAGGCATTTCCAAAAGCTGTTCATAGGGAAGGACCCATTCAGCTGTGAGGGTAGATAATAAGACCTCAAGAAGATCTAAGGTGGGGCTCAAAGGCAAGGCAGACATTTGTTCATGTGTGCAATGGGTTCCTTCTTTCACAAATTCTATACTTACATTTTTATTTAATAAAGAAACATTCTGCTCATTTCCCTCCTTACCAGAATGATTATCTGATATAACCTAGGACTTATTTCAATCTCAAAATAATGTTACATACTTAAGCAGAAATAAAAGGAGTTTCAAATTAAGTCCAATAACAAGCTAACAATCATCTCATAAACTGGGTGCTCTCCCTGGCTTTTGAGGTAACTTTCCAGTTCAAAAGCCCACTAACGCACCTCTGGGTGGCAAATCCAGCATCCATGACAGAAGTCATTACTCAATAAACAGAAATTTTTCTCATGATTCTCTTTTTAGGAACAGAGAAGCATCACCCTGAAGAAAACCCACACTTTTTCTCTTGTCTCATTGGCCAAAATTATGTCAGATTCCTATCCTTAAATTGGTCCCTGAAAAGAGGAGAGCATTATCATAATTGCTTTAGACTACTCCAAAGTGGAGTCACACTTTCCCCCAAACACCTGGCCACCTAATACCTGAAGAAATGCAGCTTCCTTAGAAACAAAGAAGCTAGGAAATGATCACTCTGTGGGCAACAGTGCCTTCCACACCTATTGTGCCTCCACTGACTGCTCTCCCTACATCTGCAATCAATCTCTCTTTCTCTGCCCTTCCCTCTTAGTTCTATCCCACCAGAATTTCAACATGATCAAGTTTCTTCCATCCCTAAAAATACTCACCCTCAAGCTGATGTCCCACTCAGTGACTAATTTCATTCTTGTAACAATTCTATGAAATAATATTGTCTCTATTTTGTAGAAAAGGAAACAGACATGGGGAAGGTGAGTAACTTAGATGAGATCACACAGTTTAGCCAAGATTCAATAAATACTACCCAATAGTATCACAGTAGTAGAAAATGCAAAAATTTCTCTCAAATATTTCAGGAAAATTCTCTCCCAAAAAATGCAATAACACAATCATTGGATGATTTTTATATGCAGTCTTTCAGTATTCTTCCCAATAACACCAGTGTTTCTAAATTTCATTTCTTTTTCAGTGTTCCACAATTCATTTTTTATGCACCACACCTAGTGCTCCATACAATATGTGCCATCTTTAATACTCACCACCAGGCTCACCTAACACCCCACCAAAAACTACCGTTTGTTTCTCAGATTCCACAGTCTCTCATGTTTCTTCTCCCTCTCTTATGCCCCCAATTCACTTTTCCTTTCCTTCTCCTAAAGACCTCTATTATTCATCATGTTCCACAAGTAAGTGAAACTGTATGATAATTGACTGTCTCTGCTTGACTTATTTCACTCAGCATAATCTCTTCCAGTCCCATCCATGTTGATGCAAAAGTTGGGTATGCATCCTGTCTGATGGAGCCATAATATTCCATTGTACATATGGCCCATATCTTTTTTATCCATTCAACTACTGAAGGGCATCTTGGCTCCTTCCACAGTTTGGTGATCGTGGCTATGGCTGATCGGAACATTGGGGTAGAGATGGCCCTTCATTTCACTACATCTGCATCTTTGGGTAAATACCCAGTAGTTCAATTGCAGGGTCAGATGATAACTCTATTTTTAAATTCTTAAGACATGTCCACACTGTTTTCCAAAGTGGCTGCAACAACTTGCATTCCCAACACCAGTGTAAGATGGTTCCCCTTTCCCTAAATCTGCTCCAACACTTGTTTTCTGTCTTGTTAATTTTGGCCATGCTAACTGGTATAAGGTGTTATCTCAATGTGGTTTTGATTTATCCCTGGGATGTAAGGGTGGTTCAACATTCGCAATCAATCGATGTGATAGAACAAATCAATAAGAGAAGAGAGAAGAACCACAAAAGACTCCACCCCCAAATGACTAGAACTCATATAGCAATTGGATAATATGGCAGGATATAAAATCAATGCACAAAAATCGGTTGCTTTCTTACACACTAACAATGAAAATATAGAAAGGGAAATTAAAGAATTGATTCTATTTACTACAGCACCAAGAACAAAAACACCAATTTATTTAGGGCTCTTTTTCAAGCTATCATACATGAACTGGTATACACAGAATCTTGTTAATAGAAGAACTCACTATCAGACCCAGTCTCATGGTTTGATGTGTTATTTCTCTGGGAACCCATGCAACATCCCATGCACAAAGAGATATCCCTACTCCTCAGTCTGAACATCTGCTTGGTCTTCCTTCTCCTCTGCAGGGATCAGGAAATTTCCAGAAACCAAACTTCCAAGATTATGCCTAGGCAGATCTCCCAGATTGGAGCCAAATGTAAGAAAGGAAGATAAAACCTGTCCTCCTTTCTCTGTGGTTTTCCTCATTGTCACAGCTGCACGTAGGTTCTGTCTGAGGAGTGTGTCCTGCCTGCCCCTGCTGGGAGAACTAGAGACTCTACAAATCCCCCAGGGTCTGAATCAGCAACCCCTCACCCAGCATATCATTCCTAGTGCCTGAGACACATCACAGAACCAGAGTCTAACTGCTACCACAGCTTAATTGTTAGAGCTCAGGCTTATAAATCCAAAGATTTAAATCCAAAACTACCAATATTAGCTTCTCTGGTCTTGACCAAATGATGCTCACAGTGAACATTGACTTCTTTAGACATAAAAAAGAATTAGCAATACCTTCCTCATGGGATTATATGAGAATTATATGAAATACCATACTTAGCAGGATGATATAAATTTATTATTTGTCACTTCCCATTGTGTTTACATTTCCTTTATTCCTACAACCTTCTCAGGGACGCCCAACTTCACTGTCAGCATTTTGGTGATGACAAGATCAAATATTCATAGAAAGATTGTTAGAATAATAATGACTTATGAATCAGTATTTGATAGCTTAAAATGTTCTTCTCTCCTTTCTGTATGTATACAGATTCTAGCAATGAAAAGAGTAAATTTATTATCTATTTATTCATACGTGTATATATAGATATCACATGTTTGTATGTACATATGTGTGATGGTGTGTGTGTGTGTGTATATATATATATATATATATATATAGAGAGAGAGAGAGAGAGAGAGAATTCCTGTCAGAAACCCATAATGTTCACACCATGAGCTTTGAGGAAGGCAGCAGTGAGCTTTAGTTCTATGCTAAGCACCATTCCAGCACTTCACACGTTTACCTCCCAGAACCCCTACAGCAGTACCATGATCAGTACCATTATCACTCCTTTTCTATAGATGTGGGAACTCAGGTATAAGGAAGCTGAGGAACTTGTCCAAAGTCACACAAGTAGCAAAGAGAAGAGCCAGCAAAACTCACTCTCTTCAGCATGATTCAGATTTCTATTATCAAGAGTGCTTTCTCCAGCCTGCATGTGTCTATCCTTGGGGCATCCGCATTAGAATAGCAGGTTTTTACTGGCTTAAATGTTTTCCTGTGTTATCTTGCTCAATCCCCTATAGAGCTCTGTGAGCAGGCTATTATAAAGGCTATTTGATAGACTCTGACTGGCTCTGGCACCCATACCTCCCTGACTAGAACATTCTGTTCCTTACACCTCAGACCCTGAGATCACCTCTTAACACAGTCAATAGAGGGGCTGGCTAGCCCAGTCCAGCTGGCTCTCCCCAACACCCTTGGTCACAGATGCCATGGCCACAAGAGAGAAATGATAAATTGGACTGCCTAACATTTTGTTGAAGCTTCTAATTCTAATCCTCAGGAGGTGAGAGGTCAGAGCCTCCCTCCCTCCTTGGACTTGGAACAAACACCCATTTAAATTCTTCCCTGAGGGGGGACAAGATAGCGGGGAAGTAGAAGGAGGCACCTTTTCAACCTGTACCCTAAAGTTAGCTGATTACCTACCAAAGAACTCTGATCACCCATAAAATCAGCCTGAGATCAGAATTATACACCTCCGGATCTCTACAGAGGCAGAAGATGCCAGTGGGCAGGTAAAGCGGTGTGGGACCAGCGGACTGATATGGGAAGATAAACAAAAGGGGGAGGGAGCCACCAGAGGCGACCGGTTGGATAGTAATACCCCCAATACGAGCGAGAGTGCCCTGCATCTGGGGACCAGCATTAACTTGGAGACTGGTTGAAAGCACTCCAAAAGAGCAAAGGATAGCGGGGGGGGGGGGGGGGTTGTGGGAATCAGGGTGGCTAGGGACAGGGGCTTAAGTCCCTGGTCCCAGGACAGCCTCCCCTGGCGCTGAGCCAGAGAGAGTGCGGTGGAGAAACTAGGTCTTGGTCCCTAAGCTGCCAGCATGCCCGAGAACACGTGGGGTCCGGCTCCTGTGAGAGGATGGGAGCCACACCAGATGGCAGAACGCGCAAGCCCTGCTATAGAGCCTGAGATGCACGTGCCCCTGAGACAGGTACAAAGGCCCAGCTGGAGCTGTTTGATACACGCCATTGTTTCAGAGCCTAAGACGCATGCACTAAACTCTCCACACAGAGAGGTGCACAAAGGCCCAGCCTGGTGTTTTCAGACCTGCACCCTGTTCTCAGAGCCTGAGACCCGCGTGTGACCCACAGGCTCCCGTGAAAGAGGTGCACGCAAGCCGGGCGCTCTTAGACCCAGAAAGACCAGGCACTCCCAGCCCAGGCCAGCAGGAAAATCTTAGTGTGAGATTGCTGCTTAGAACCTCTCTGGTGGTCTGGAGCTGCCCAGACAGCCACAGGTGCCATGGCTTTGAGTACAAGCAAAAGATCCTGCGTCCCCATGGACCGCGACTCGGAACCTGCTCTGCCAGCAGCCAAGGGGGAACTTTTTTGGGCTCTGCAGCCAGACTGAGGCTTCTTTCTGAGAGGGAGGTCAGGGCGCAGTTTGTTTTCCTCTAAAACTACAAAAACCATCAAAAGCAGTCAAGGTGAGAAAAAAAAGTGAACAAACATAAAAACCGCCAGAGAACAAACGCCTGGAAAAAACCAGTTTCCTCAGAGACCACCCACTTGAGGGGGGCTGGAGGACTTAACTCAGGGAACATCTTGACTGAAACCCCATGTGGCAGTCCCCTCCCCCAGAAAACAAACCAAGAAAGGAAAAAAAAAAAAAAAAGGATGACAAGAGAACAACCACCACTACTTCATAGGAAAACTTTTATTTTTCACTCATTCCCACTATTCTGGTTCTTTTTTTTTTATACATAGATAATTTTTTTAACCTATTTACCATCACAGTGAGCAGTCCAGTACGTCAAATTCCATAATAACCTTCTAACCTGAAATTTTTGATACATACACCTATGTTTTTCTTTTACATTTCTAGTTTTTTAATTTCTTTTTTTATTTTAGTTTAGTTTAGTCTAGCTTATTCCTTTTTATTTTTATTTTCCAATATTCATATAGAGTTAAACTTCAAAGTAATCCCCTTTCCCCAATCAATACTACCCCTAGAGGTAAACCAATTTTTAATCCCCCTTTATCTTAGGAAAGTTGAGTATTTAACAAAGATATCAAGATACATCCAGCAAGAATCAAAACAAACTTCCTTGCCCACACTGAAAATTTATAACCACTCTTACAACTTTTTCTTCCACCACTATTTCTGTGTGTTTGTGTTTGTACTGATAGTATATAAACCTTAAACTTGGGGTTCTTTTTGAACAGGTTCTTCCTTTATTTGCATATATATTTTTTTCTCTTGTCATATACTTTTATCAGTCTTTTTGTTTGTCTCTTTTTGTTTATCTACATCATAAATCTTACATTGGGGCCCATTTGGGCTGAACCTTCTCTTTCATCTTCCCTTTCTTTCCTGTCTTTCTCTCTCTCTCTTTTTCTTTTTCTTTTCTTTTGTCTCTCGTTTGGGTGGGGAATCTTGATTGCTCAGAAGTGTTCCAGGGTGCACCTTGACTGCACCACAGTTGATACATCCAGCTACATCTGTTCAGTCATCTCTCACCAAAATGACTACGAGGAGGAATGCCAAAAGAAGGAAAATATAGAGGATGGACCTTCTGCAACAGAGCTAATGGCTATCAACATAGACAATATGTCGGAAAGAGAATTCAGGCTAACAATTATCCAGGCAATACCTACGTTGGAAAAAGCCATGGATGACCAAACGGAATTGATTAGGGCCCAGCTGAAAGCGACCAGAGATGATGTTCACAATGTTAGGGCTGAGCTAAAAGCTACCAGGGCTGAGGTTCACAATGCTCTCAATGAGTTCCAAACTAACCTAAATTCTCTCAAAGCTAGAGTACCTTAGACAGAAGAAAGAATTAGTGATCTGGAAGACAAACAGATAGAAAGAAAGGATCAGGAGGAAGCCTGGAACAAACAGCTTAGAAACCACAAAAACAGAATCAGGGAAATAAATGATACCATTAAACGTTCCAAAGTCAGAATTATTGGAATCCCTGACGGGGAGGAGAAAGAAAGAAGTCTAGAAGATATAGTGAAACAAGTTCTTCATGAAAATTTTCCCAATCTCACGAATGGAACCAGCGTTCATGTACTAGAGGCTGAACGGTCTCCACCCAAGATTATACATTCCAAAAAACCATCAAGGCACCTTATAGTAAAATTGACGAATCATAACTGTAGGTATAATCTCTTGAAAGTCGCTAGGACAAAGAGGCTCCTTACTTACAGAGGAAAGCCCATTAGAATAACATCAGACCTGTCCACAGAGACCTGGCAAGCCAGAAAGGGCTGGCAAGATATATTCAGGGCACTGAATGAGAAGAACATGCAGCCAAGAATACTTTATCCAGCAAGACTGACATTCAAAATGGATGGAGAGATAAGGAGTTTCCAAGACCGGAAATGCTTAAAAGACTATGCAACCACCAAGCCAACACTGCAGGAAATATTAGGGGGGTTCTATAAAAGAGGAAAAATCCTAAGAATAGCATTGAACAGAAATATAGAGACAATCTACAGAAAGAAAGACTGCAAAGGTAAGACGATGTCAGTAAAAACGTTTCTATCAATAATCACACTCAATGCAAATGGGCTAAAT
>NW_026739562.1:10186698-10187696 GCF_022355385.1 Mustela nigripes | reverse complement strand
GAAACTAAAGACCACCTTGCTTAAGAATGCTTGGATCAACCTAGATCGAAGAAGAACTTAAACAATTCATGGAAACCAATGAGAATACAAACACTTCAGTCCAACACCTATGGGATACAGCAAAGGCGATACAGAGCCATCCAAGCCTCCCTCAAAAAAATTGAAAAATCCAGAATACACCAGATGTGTCTACACCATAAAGAACTGGAGGATAAACAACAAATTAACCCAACTCCATACACAAGAAGGTAAATAATCAAGATTAGAGCACAGATCAATGAGATACAAACTAGAGATACAGTAGAGCATATCAATGAAACTAGAAGCTGGTTTTTTGAAAGAATCAGTAAGACTGATAAACAATTGGCCACACTAATCCAAAAGAAAAGAGAGAAGACCCAAATTCATAAAATTATGAATGAAAACTGACAGATTACAACTAACACCAAGATAATGGAAACAATCATCAAAAGTTATAATCAATAGTTATATGTGGATAAATTAAGTAACCTCGATGAAATGGATGCATTCCTGGAAACTATAAACTCCCAAAATTGAACCAGGATTAAATTGACAATCTGAATAGATCAATATCTAGTAAAATTATTGAAGCAGTGATTAAAAATCTCCCAAAAAAACAAGAGCCCAGGACGTGAGGGATTCCCTGGGAATTCTACCAAACTTTCAAAGAAGAAATAACACCTATTCTCCTGAAGCTGTTTAAAAAAACAGAAGCAGAAGGAAAACTTCCAGACTCTTTCTATGAAGCCAGTATTACCCTGATCCCCAAACCAGGCAAAGACCCTACCAAAAAGGAGAATTTCAGACCAATATCCCTGATGAATATGGATGCTAAGATTTTCAACAAGATCCTAACAAACAGGACCCAATAGCACATTAAAAAGATTATCCACCATGACCAAGTGGGATTCATCCCTGGGTTACAAGGATGGTTCAACATTCACAAATCAATCAATGTGATAGAACAAATCAATAAA
>NW_026739562.1:10184115-10186598 GCF_022355385.1 Mustela nigripes | reverse complement strand
ATGACCAAGTGGGATTCATCCCTGGGTTACAAGGATGGTTCAACATTCACAAATCAATCAATGTGATAGAACAAATCAATAAGAGAAGAGAGAAGAACCACATGGTCCTCTTAATTGATGCAGAAAAAGCATTTGACAAAATCCAACATCCATTCCTGATTAAAATGCTTCAAAGTATAGGGATAGAGGAAACATTCCTGAACTTCATCAAATCTATCTATGAAAAACCCAAAGCAAATATCATCCTCAATGGAAAAAAGCTCGCAGGCTTCCCATTGAGATCTGGAACACAAGGATACCCACTCTCACCACTCTTGTTCAACATAGATCAGATGTCCTAGCAACAGCAGTCAGACAACAAAGAGAAATAAAAGGTATCCAAATTGGCAATGAAGAAGTCAAACTCTCTCTCTTTGCTGATGACATGCTACGTTATAAGGAAAACCCAAAAGACTCCACCCCCACACTACTAGAACTCATACAACAATTCAGTAATGTGGCAGAATACAAAGTCAATGTAAAGAAATCAGTTGCTTTCGTATATACTAACAGTAAAAATACAGAAAGGGAAATTAGGGAATCAATTCTATTTACTATAGCACCAAGAACCATAAGATACCTGGAAATAAACCTAACCAGAGGTAAAGGATCTGTACTGGGGGAACTACAAAACACTCATGAAAGAAATTGAAGAAGACACAAAAAGATGGAAGACCATTCCATGATCTTGGATCGGAAGAATAAACATTGTTAAAATGTCTATACTGCCTAGAGCAAGCAATACTTTTAATGCCATTCCAATCAAAATTCCACCAGTATTTTTCAAAGAGCTGGAACAAATAATCCAAAAATTCATATGGAATCAGAAGAGACTCCGAATCACTAAGGAAATGTTGAAAAACAAAAATAAAACTGGGGGCATCACGTTACCTGATTTCAAGCTTTACTACAAAGCTGTGATCACCAAGACAGCATGGTACTTGCATAAAATCAGATAAATAGACCACTGGAACAGAATAGAGAGCCCAGATATAGACCCTCAACTCTATGGTCAAATAATCTTTGACAAAGCAGGGTCAGTTGGGGTAAATTGGAAGGGGAGGTGAACCATGAGAGACTATGGACTCTGAAAAACAATCTGAGGGGTTTGAAGCTGCGTGGGGTGGTAGGTTGGGGGAACCAGGTGGTGGATATTAGAGAGGGGATGGATTGCATGGAGCACTGGGTGTGGTGCAAAAATAATGAATAGTGTTGTGCTGAAAATAAATTTAAAAAAAAAAAAGAAATCAATGAAATAGAAACCAAAAAAACAATAGAACAAATCAATGAAACTAGGAACTGGTTCTCTAAAGGAATTAATAAGATTGACAAACCCCTGGCCAGACTTATCAAAAAGAAAAGAGAAAGGACCCAAATAAATAAAAGCACTAATGAAAGAGAAGAGATCACAACCAACACCAAAGAAATACAAACAATCATAAGAACATACTATGAGCAACTCTACACCAACAAATTCTACAATCTGGAAGAAACAGATACATTTCTAGAAACATAAAATGCCTCAATATTATCAAAGCCATCTATGAAAAACCCACTACAAATATCATTCTCAATGGAGACAAACTGAAAGCTTTTCCACTAAGGTCAGGAATACAGCAGGGATGTCCGTTATGACCAGTGCTATTCAACATAGTACTAGAAGTCCTAGCCTCAGCAATCAGACAACAAACAGAAATTAAAGGCATCCAAATTGGCAAATAAGAAGTCAAACTATCACTCTTTGCAGATGATATGATACTGTATGTGGAAAACTCAAAAGGCTCCACTCCAAAACTGCTAGAACTTGTACAGGAATTCAGTAATGTGTCAGGATATAAAGTCAATGCACAGAAAAATGAAATTGGACTATTTCCTTACACCACAAATGAAAATAGACTTAAAATGGATGAAGGACCTCAATGTGAGAACGAAATCCAGCAAAACCCTTGAGGAGAACACAGTTGCTGTGTTCACACAGTTGCATTTCTTTACACTAACAATAAGACAGAAAGAAGAGAATTTAAAGAGTCAATTCCACTAACAATTGCACCCAAAACCATAAGATACCTAGGAGTAAACCTAACCAAAGAGGCTAAGAATCTATACTCAGAAAACTATAAAGTACTCATGAAAGAAATTGAGGAAAACACAAAGAACTGGAAAAATGTTCCATGCTCCTGGATTGGAAGAATAAATATGGTGAAAATGTCTATTCTACCTAAAGCAAGCTACACATTTAACGCAATTCCTATCAAAATCTCATCCATTTTTTTTTCAAAGAAATAGAACAATCCTAAAATTTATATGGAACCAGAAAAACCTCGAATAGCCAAAGGAATATTGAAAAAGAAAGCCAAAGTTGGTGGCATCACAATTCCAGACTTCAAGCTCTATTACAAAGCTGTCATCATCAAGACAGTATGGTACTGGCACAAACAGACACA
>NW_026739562.1:10160601-10184015 GCF_022355385.1 Mustela nigripes | reverse complement strand
AAAAAAAAGGCAGCCTCTTCAACAAATGGTGCTGGGAAAATTGGACAGCCACTTGCAGAAAAATGAAATTGGACTATTTCCTTACACCACAAATGAAAATAGACTTAAAATGGATGAAGGACCTCAATGTGAGAATGAAATCCAGCAAAACCCTTGAGGAGAACACAGGCAGCAACCTCTTTGACCTCAACTGCAGCAACTTTTTCCTAGGGACATCGCCAAAGGCAATGGAAGCAAGGGCAAAAATGAACTATTGGGATTTCATCAAGATCAAAAGCTTTTGTACAGCAAAGGAAACAGTAAAAAAAAAAAAAATAAACTGACAGAATGGGAGAAGATGTTTGCAAATGACATATCAGATAAAGGGCTAATATCCAAAATCTATAAAGAGCTTAGCAAACTCAACACCCAAAGAACAAATAATCTAATCAAGAAATGGCAGAGGACATGAGCAGACATTTCTGCAAAAAAGACATCTAGATGGCAAACAGACACATGAAAAAATACTCCACAACACTCGGCATCAGGGAAATACAAATCAAAACCACAATGAGATACCATCTCTCACCAGTCAGAATGGCTAAAATTAACAAGTCAAGAAATGACAGATGCTGGCCAGGATGGGGAAAGAGGGGAACCCTCCTACACTGTTGGTGGGAATGCAAGCTGGTGCAACCACTCTGGAAAACAGTGTGGAGATTCCTCAAAAAACTGAAAATAGAGCTACCCTATGACCCAGCGATTGCACTACTGGGTATATATCCTAAAGATACAAACGTGGTGCTCCAAAGGGACATGTGCACCCAAATGTTTATAGCAGCAATGTCCACAATAGCCAAACTATGGAAAGAACCTAAATGTCCATCAACGGATGAATGGATAAAGAAGAGTTGAGGTATATATACAAAAGAATACTATGAAGCCATCAAAAGGAATGAAATCTTGCCATTTGTGATGACGTGGATGGAACTAGAATGCATTATGCTTAGCGAAATAAGTCAATCAGAGAAAGACAACTATCATATGATCTCGCTGTTATGAGGAAATGGAAATGCAATATTGGAGGCTTGGGGGGAAGGAAAAGAAAAAATAAAAGAAGATGGGATCAGGAGGGAGAAAGCCATAAAAGACAAAATCTCAAAAAACAGACTGAGGGTTCGTTGGGGGAGGGGGGACAGGAGAGGGTGGTGGGGATATGGATATTGGGGAGGGTATGTGCTACGATTTGTGCTGTGAAATGTGTAAAGCTGGCGATTCACAGACCTGTACCCCCTGGGGACAAAAATACATTATATGTTTATTAAAAAATTTAAAAATTAAAAAAAATAGCCATTATCAAAAGACAAAACATAACAAGTATTAGTAAGGATGTGGAGAAAAAGAATCCTTGTACACCAATGGTAAGAATGTAAATTTATATAGTCACTATGCAAAACAGGATGGAGGTTCTTCAAAAAATTAAAATAAAATACCATATGATCCAACAATCCCTCACCTGGGTATTTATTGAGAGCTACTGAAATCAGGATCCCAAGGAATTCTTTGCACTCCTATTGCTCATTTCAGCATTATTCACAGTAGCTAAGAAGGGGAAACAGCCTCAGTGTCCATCAATGGATGTAAATCTTTGAAACAAGTAATGGAATATATACAGACATGGTATACTTTACAGCCTTAAAAAGGATGGAAATCCTGTCATTTGTGACCACAAGGATGAAACTTGAGGGCATTACTCTAAGCAAAATAAGCCAGTCACAGAAGAAACACTGCAATAGTCCACTTATATAAAATATTCAATATAGACACACTCAAAAGAACCGGAAAGCAAACAGTGTTTTCTGAAGCTGGTTAAGGAAGAAATAAGCAGTGATTGTTTGAAGGATATGGATTATTTTTTATGAAAAGATGAAAAATTCTGGAGATGGTTGGTGGTGTTGTTTGCACACAATACAAATGTACTTAATGACACCGAACTGTACTGTTGAAAATGGTTTACAGGTGCCTGGGACACTCAGTGGGTTATGTGTCTGTCTTCAGCTCAGGTCATGATCCTGAGGTCCAGGGATCAAGCCCCTCATTTTTCTCCCTGCTCAGCAGGCAGTCTGCTTCTCTCTCTCCCTCTGCCCTTGGTCATGCTCTCTCTCTCTCTCACTCTTTCTATATAAAGTAAATATATAAAATCTTAAAAATTTAAAAATGAAAATGGTTAAAATAGTAAGTTTTATATTATGTGTATTTCCCACAATAAAAAGAAAAAAAAAAACAAGGGAGAGAGACAGACTGCAAGCAAGCAAAATAATTACGTGCTGAGGACAGGGCTGGAGGCACTCTTTCCATTTGTGGTGCAGGATGGGATTTCAGAACTATATCAGCTTCTTTAAAGATAAACACTGATTTTTTTTAAGGTGATTTTGTACAAATTTCATCCAGCTCTTCAACATGTCAGAAATTGAGGGAAAAGTTATAATGGAGCACCCCTTCTATACTGTTTCCATCCTCTACCTCTGAATGTCTTTATAGAAAATGTTTCCCTTGGTGTGATTTTCTCAATGCCTACCATGTAGAAGCATTGCTCTTTACTGTACATCTCCACAATTCTTTCCTGCAGGATAGAGAGAAAAGCTATATTCCCATGAACACATCATGAGGACCTGTCATTGATATACACACACCAGAAGAAGTTGATGGATCTATGGCTCATAAATTACCCAAACTTCCATAGCTGAGAATTCTGCCATCTGAGTCTCCATTGTTAGCTGCTAATAAAAATGTCAGTCTCCCAGAGTTACATTTTATGTAGCCTTGAAAACTGGCATTTCCATTCTCAGGACAACTGTATACTTAGAACAGACACGTTTTCAGAGAGAAACCCATTCTCTGAACACTAACCTATGCCTAAATCTGCCTCCTATCCTGTGCCAGGCTCAACAATGTCAAAATGAACAGCAAAGCCCTGTAAGGAAGCTTTCCTACTTTTTTTACCAAAATTTCATACTAAACTATAGCCACAGACACGTGTTTCACCGAAGCTCAACTGGCCTCTAATGATGTTTGTGGGTGCCAAGGCGGAATAAGTGAAAAGCAGAGGCTGAGACTTCTACCAAAGGTTCCGACAGGACCAATTACTAATCCTCTGAGGACTTGAGAGGTCAGTGCATTACCAAAGTGCAGGCACTCTGCCAAGGTCTATTTAAATATTTGACTAGAATCAGTGAAGAAAGAATTAAAGGATATTTAACTAAATGACAGAGGCAGAGTATATACCTACAAGCTTAAGATTCATATGTGAGACATTGCACCCAAGCTTATGGGGTTAAAAGGAGGAATGAAAAAGAATTCTCTCTACACTGCTCAAGGACTTTGGGAAATGTATTTTAAAGATGTGTCTACATTTTTATAGGAGGCCATGCAAGTGAGTAGAAATTAAATCCTAGAGTATTGAAGTTTCCTAAATAAAACAGCTCATTTCTGGGCAATTTCAGAATGATAATGGAACCAAAGTAAACTAAAATGACCAGGACTCGGACAGTTCTCTGAGAGAGAATTCCAGTGATGCTCTTGTTAGTTGACAGAGTATACTTGCAGCTGTGGTGCTATGCCCTCAGGAGAAGAAAACATGACTGAGTGCAATCCAAAAACAGTGGAACCCACAACCAACTAGATCCAGGTCAGTAGTAACTCAATCTTTTTCCACAAATTTTAAGCAGATTTACTTAATTTATCCAAATTATTTTCACCAAATAGTTTTTGTAGCTAGATACTGTGAATTGAAGGTAATATTTTTCTCTAAAAACAAATTTGAACACAATGACATTAAAATAGCAGTAGAAAATGTGATCTGTAATTCCGCAACACAAAATGTTGTTGAGAACTACTAAGGTCATTTATCTAACACTGTGGTTAACATGTATGTAGAAGTGGATTGCCTCAGTACACTTCTACGTGTTTATTTGAAACTGTTTCCCCTTTTCACAACCTCCATGTTGCCACGCTGAAGTCAGAATTTGTGGATTAAACCTATGAAGGATAATGAAACACTTAGTTCCCACCTATAGTAGCAGCCATGGATAGAGAAGAAACAAAGAGACATAGCTTTCTGGAAAACAAAATATAGTTTCCTCACCTTTATTGAAGCTGAAAGGTCCTGATGCTGACTTCTGTGTCTGTAAAACTTTGAGGAAAAATATGTTGTTATATTCCTTACCAGGGATAGGGAAAGGAGAAAAAGAGGGGGAGAAGGAATAAAATGTCCTATGATCATTTGTAACAAAGACTCACTATGGAAAATCCATGCCTAGATCAATCAAACAAAGAATAAATTCTTGTATATATTCAATTCTTCCACTAATAAGCAATGAAGACTTCAAGTTCATTTTAATTGATTAAACTATGTCAAAGGAAAAACTTGTATTATCTTAGGTAACATTTCTCTCTCAACAATAGGAGATTCGAGGAAACATCATGACTCCTTTAATTCCATTTGTAAAATGTGACTAGGATTATAGATCTATTCAGGAGCGGTATTCTTTTTATTTAAAGACTAACTGATTAATTATTAGAGAGAGCACGCACAACAGATGGACAAGCAGAGGCAGAAGCAGAGGTAGAAGCAGACATCCCCTGAGCAGAGAGCCTGAACCGGGACTCAATCTCAGGATGCTGGAATCAGGGCCTCATCCAAAGGCAAACACTTTTCTGGCTGAGCCACCCAGGCACCCTTTTCTGGTGCTTGTAACATACTTCCACTATTCAACTTATATGAATAAGAGAAATTTAATATCTTACTGTTCTTTTTTACAAATATCTCCAAAGCAGTTGTGATGAGTGGAAGCTGTGGCTTCCTCTTTAGTCAGACCTCCTGGGTCTTGATGGAAAATTTCAAGTTGAATGGATGGTGATGGAAGTGATGGAGGTGATGGAAGATTTCAGTGTTGAATTCAAAATTCTGTGATCTTTCCAGATTGACCGTAGACTTATAACCCAAGCTGACTCCATGGGAAGGATAAGCAATGTAACGGAATTCATTCTGCTGGGCCTGACTCCGAACCCAGAACTGAAGAAATTCTTATTTGCTGTGTTTTTAATCACCTACATGATCACAATGGCAGGTAACCTCCTCATCTCCATCACCATCTTCATCAGCCCAGCCCTGGGATCTCCCATGTACATTTTTCTGTCCTACTTGTCCATTTTAGATGCTTTCTACTCTTCTTCCATAGCACCCAAAATGATCTTTGACTTGATTTCTGACAAGAACACCATATCCTTCAATGGCTGCATGACTCAGCTCTTTGCTGAACATTTCTTTGCTGGAGCAGAGATCACCCTATTAGCTGTCATGGCCTATGACCGCTATGTAGCCATCTGTAAGCCCTTGCATTACATGACCGTCATGAGCCGACCTGTCTGTTCTTTCTTGGTGGGAATGGCTGTGATTTTAGGCTTTCTGCATGGAGGGATCCAGGTATTGTTCATAGTCCAGTTGCCATTCTGTGGCCCCAATGCCATTGACCATTTTATGTGTGATTTAATACCTCTCCTGGAATTAGCCTGTACAGACACTCACACTTTGGGGCCCATGATTGCTGCTAACAGTGGGTCACAATGTCTGCTCATTTTTTCTATGCTGGTTGCTTCTTACATTGTCATCCTTTGCTCCCTGAGGACTAAAAGCTCTGAAGGGCGTCGCAAAGCCCTGTCTACTTGTGCTTCTCATGTCACTGTTGTCATCTTATTCTTTGTACCTTGTTTATTCATGTATCTGAGACCCATGATTTCCTTCCCCGCTGACAAAGCTGTGGCTGTGTTCTTTACCTTAGTAACTCCCATGTTAAACCCTTTAATTTATACCCTCAGAAATGCAGAAGTGAAAAATGTCATGAAGAAACTCTGGGGGCAAATAATGAAAATTGGTAATAATGAAACTTGGGATTAGAGTATTTACATAAAAACATCTAGTGGAAATTTAGAGATTTATTATCCTTCCTAGTTGATTAGACATGAGACAGTCAATTATCCTGTCTGGATCACTTTTCTTCAGAAGCATATATTTTGTGGGCAGGATCATCACACCCATTAAGACAAAGTAAGCATGGTGCCTAGAGTCTACAATAATTCCAGGAGCCCTGGAAATGGTTAATTTCTTTTAAAGTAGGAGGAAAAAATGAAATTAATCCAAATCCAATGTGCAGTATAATCATCTTTAGACCAATGCTTTTATAAAATGTAATTTTAATATTTTTAAGGGAGGAAAAGGGCTCATGAGGACAATATAGTAACGGGCCACAAAAATCATAATGTTCCACTGATTGTGGGTATGAAACAGGGAAACAGCAATATTCCTGAGCACTCTCCACATGCTATACTTCAGCTAGAATGAAGTTTTATTTCAAAAGAATAAAAGTATATATGCAAAAACATAAAGAACACCAGGGAGTCTTCAAGAAGTACTTTCTTTCTTTCTTTCTTTCTTTCGAGATTTTAAAAATAAAGACTTTTTTTCAGCATTTTTTTTTAATTTTTTATTTTTCAACATAACAGTATTCATTATTTTTGCACCACACCCAGTGCTCCATGCAATCCGTGCCCTCTCCCATATCCACCACCTGGATCCCCCAACCTCCCACCCCCCCCACCCCTTCAAAACCCTCAGATTGTTTTTCAGAGTCCATAGTCTCTCATGGTTCACCTCCCTTTCCAATTTCCCTCAACTCCCTTCTCCTCTCCATCTCCCCTTGTCCTCCATGCTATTTGTTATGCTCCACAAATAAGTGAAACCATATGACACTTGACTCTCTCTGCATGACTTATTTCACTCAGCATAATCTCTTCCAGTCCTATCCATGTTGCTACAAAAGTTGGGTATTTATCCTTTCTGATGGAGGCAGAATACTCCATAGTATATATGGACCACATCTTCCTTATCCATTTGTTCGTTGATCCAAATATACCTTTTCTTATCTACCCAAATTTTAGAGATTTACAGATGCCCCTGCACCACAATAATAAAAACTCTTTTCTTCCCACAAGCCCTAGAAAAGAACACTTGTACAGAAAGATACTTTTTTAAAACTACATCACCTCCATTTCCTGTAGTATGCAATTGTCTACAGAAATATTAGAGGCAGAACTGCTGATGCAAAAGAAATAGGAGTGATCAAGTCTGTAGATTAAGGCAGAAAATATCTGTATGTTAAAGATGTGTTTTAGACATGGACAAGGACAGAGTCTGAACACCTGGAAATTACCAGTGATGTAGGAACATGTATGTGTCACAAATTGAACAATGACCACAGATCTGGATTACAGAAAAGAAACATAAGGGTACATAATGAAATTCTAGGAGAGATTCAGAAACAGTCAGATGCTTTGAAGTCAGATATTAAGAGCTTTGGATCAAATAGGCTTGATTTCTCACCTTATCTCTGGCATCAATTAACATTTTGATGTAAGCATTTTGCTTCATCTCTCTACTGATTGTTTTAATCTGTACAATGGAAATAACATTGCATAATCTCTTAAATTGTGGGAATTAAATGATTTATATTGAAAAAGATGAATCAACTAAAAATTAGTGAAATTGCCCAGACATGGTTACAGCCTTCAGAGATGTCATCAGCACAGAAAGTAAGCCAGGGACAATGATTGCTGACAAGAGGAGGCCAAGAACACCACTACCAACCACCATTCACTAACCATGATCACAGGAGGACCAAACATCTGTGCCATGCTCACTTCACTTTACAATAAGTCATAAAAGGCATCTGGATATGAGTAGGGACAGCAGAGAAGAGAGTTACTATCTCAGCAAGGAATCTAATGGGACCTATGAGCAGATCTCTGGACACTAAAAGCTAGCCCCCCACCAACTCCCCATTCTGGGACACAAATGCCTTTAAACATCTCTGCAGTAGCAAATGAGGGGGGGGCTGGCTGGAGCAACTGTGAAGTGTCTAAGCGGAACATATTTCAAAAGCTCTCTCTAATGATGGATCCCCTTCTGCTGCTCTCAAGGGAGGAAAAGGAAAAGCCACTGCAGTGCCAGAGACCAACAGACCTATCTCTGTACAGAGCTTGGGATTCCTGAGGAAGAGCTCAGAAACTTGTCTTGAGAGGGTGATTTCACAATCAGGGATTGAATATTTTGTGATACTGACATTTCTAATGTTCTCAGGTCTTTAGATCTGGTTAAAGTCTACTCTCTATGAAGGCCTTTTAAAAACAAATGTTTTCACGAGTTAAAAAAAAAAAAGACTCTTAAGAGAACAAAGTAGTGGTTGCCAGTGGTAATTGCAAAAGGTGGTTGTGGAGGGAAGGTTGAAATAAATGAAATTAAAAGGTCAAACTTTCTTATAAAATAAGTAACTCAAGGGGTTAAAATGTATAGTATAAAGAATGTAATCAACAATATTATAATATTGTGTGACAAATGGGCAACTACAGTTATCTTGGTGAGTACTTAATAATGTACAGAACTGTCAAATCCTATGCTGTACACCTGAAACTATCGTGACATTGTATGTTAAATACACTCCAATACAACCTCTACAAAATAGATGTTTTGCGATAATTTCCTGAGTGACCACCTTCTAAATAAATGCAAGCAACACTATACCTAAAATATCAAACTTATTTTTAAAGATCTAGCTGTAGTTCCCAAGAAAGATGGGATGAAAAAGAATAATGTAGAAATAAGAATGATGATGCTCATGATGCTCATGATGACGGGGAATGCTTCTGGAGCACCTTCTCTGAACAATATACTGACATACCCAAACATTCATATGTTTTGGAGGCAGTAATTTCTTTCATTAATTTAGGTTTCAAACTGTGGAACTTACCTCTTTTTAAAATGTCCTTTACATACCACTAGAGGAGAAAAGTCAGAAAAACTGGGCCTTTAAAGCAAGCCCAAGTTGTTCACCCTCCACATCTGCTTTCCTTAAACACATTCATTCCACTTTCACATTTGGTATACTCAAAGTCGCAAATGAAAAATCTTCCATATCTGGAAGTAGGCAAGAAGACTCTTGCCAAACTCTCATCTTATCAGTCAGATTAGCAACATATTTTATCCATTTGTGGCCACACAGAAGGTGTATTATTCAACATTCTTTTTCCTGTATGATTCATTGGAAGTGTTTCTCGGGTCATTGGTAAAATACCCACATGGCAAATATGGTCACAAAAACCCAAGCCAAACTATACCTGTAGTGGTCTAACCATAAATGGATCATCAATGTGTAACCTCATTTCTTTTCTTCAAATTTTCCAGTTGGGAGTTGTTGTTTTTTGGTTTTTTTTTAAGATTTTATTTATCCATTCAACAAAGAGAGACACAGAGAGAGGAGCAGCAAGTAGAGGCAAAGGGAGAAGCAGGCTTCCTGCCGAGCAGGGAACTGGACATGGGAATCAATCCAAGGACCCTGGGATCATGACCTGAGCCAAAGGCACATCATAACAGACTGAACCACCCAGGCTCCCCCAGTTGGGAGATTTTAGGTAGAGCCTGATAATCAGCAAGAGGACAAGTTTCCTACTTTCCCTACAAGTTCCACGATTTCTCTAGAGTCAGTCTTTCATCAGTGACATATGACACAGGTGGTAAGAGTACTATCTTTTGTTCCAAAGTGGTCTCTTGAAAATAGCATGATTTTCTTCTGCTGTAGAATCATGATCCACTTAGAGGGACTTCTACCTCTTTCTCTCTATTATGACTTTTGTCCCACAACCCCTCCCCATCATCAGATTTCCCAGCTCAAACTTGTGCTATTTTTTCCACAGGGCTGATTATAAGAGGAGCTGTATTAACACATCTTTGGACACACACCCAGGCAGATATCCTAAAATCTGATAAGAAAAGAATCAAAGGACTGACCTTGACACTTGGTAATGGGGCTACATTTGCAGTCAAAAGGACCTTGGGATCCACCCTAAAATATCTTAGGAATACATATTTTCAAATTTAACTCCAAGGATCTTGTGTCTTGGGCATCAATATTACCTTTCCTCAGTACACGAAAGTTTAAACAAAAAGGATGATGTCAGGCAACACAAAGGAAACATGTTGCAAAATGGTGAAGATATAAAATTGTGGAATTGCATCATTGCTCATCTCAAGTTATCCTACTTATCTTAAAAATACTTCTAGTGGACAGAGCAACTGCAAAGACCGTACAAGTTTGCATATTTGAAAGGACTCATAAGAAATCCAAAAGCATAGGGAGAGACAAGATGGCAGGGAAGTAGAGGGCGGCACCGTTTCAACCTGACCCTAAAGTGAGCTGATTACCTACCAAAGAACTCCGATCACCCATAAAATCAGCCTAAGATCAGAATTATACACAACTGGATCTCTACAGGGGCAGAAGATGCCAGTGGGCAGGTAAAGCGGAGTGGGAACATTGGACTGATATCAAAAGATAAACAAAAGGGGGAGGGAGCCAGCAGAGGTGACCCATTAAAAAGTAATACCCCAAAACAAGAGTGCTCTGTGTCTGGGGACCAGCATTAACTTGGAGTCTCACAAAGAGAGACTTTGTGAGTCTCACTCACAAAGAGCAAAGGATCGCGGGGGGGGGGGGGGGGGGGCGTGGATTGTGGGAATCGGGGTGGCTAGGGACAGGGGCTTAAGTCCCTGGACCCAGGACAGCCTCCCCTGGCATTGAACAAGAGAGAGTGCTGTGGAGAAACCAGGTCTTGGTCCCAGAGCCGCCAGCGTGCCGAGAATGCATGGAGTCTGGCTCTTGTGAGGGGCTGGGAACCTCGCCAGTTAGCAGAATGCCACGCTATGCTATCAGAGCCTGAGATGTGCATGCCCCCACTCCCCCTGAGAGAGGTGTTCAAAGGCCCAGCCTGACACTCTTAGACACCCGCAGTGCTATCAGAGCCTGAGACACGGGCACCCCACAACCTCCCCTGGGAGAGTGCCCACAGGTGCCAGCCCAGTGCTCTAGGACCAGGAAAGGCCAGGAACTACCAGCCCAGGCCTGTGGGAAAATCTCAGTGTGTGATTGCAGCTTGGAACCTCTCTGGTGATCTAGAGCTGCCCGGACAGCCACCACTGCCATGGTTTTGGGTACAAGCAGGAGATCCTGCATGCCCAGGGACCGTGACTTGGAACCTGCTCTGCCAGCAGCATTGCAGCACCCATAGGGGAGCCGACTGAGGCTTCTCTCTGAGAGGGAGGTCAGGGTGCACTTTGATTTCCTGTAAACCTCCAAAAACCATCAAAAGCTGTTAAGGCGAGAGAAAAAAAAACAAACAAACAAACAAAAAAACTTCAAGAGAACAAAAGCCTGAAAAACCGGTCTCCTCGAGCCCACCCTTTAAGGAGGACTTAATTCATGAAACATTATTGACTGAAAACTCACATGGCAGGCCCCTCCCCCAGAAAACCAACCAGGAAAGGAAAAAAAAAAAAAAGACTACAAGAGAACAACTGCCACTACTTCATAGATACAACCTTTATTTTTAACTCGTTCCCACTATTCTGGTTCATTTTTTTTAATATAGGTAATTTTTTAACTTATTTACCATCACAGTGAGATGTCCAGTACATCAAATTCCATAATAACCTTCTAACTGGAACTTTCTGAAACATACACCCGTGTTTTTCTTTTGCTTTTCTATTTTTTATTTTTTTTTATTTTAGTTTAATTTAGTCTAGTTTATTCTTTTTTTATTTTTATTTTCTAATATTCATATAGAGTTAAACTTCAAGGTAACCCCCTTTCCCCAGTCATTGCTACCCCTATAGGTAAACCAATTTTTAATCTTCCTTTATCTTAGGAAAGTTGAGTCCTTTAACAAAGATATCAAGATAGATCCAGGAAAAGTCAAAATAACCTTCCACACCCACACGGAGAATTTATAACCACTCTCCCATATTTTTCTTCTGCCACTGTTTCTGTATATTTGTGTTTGTCCTGGTAGTATATAAATCATACTTGGGGTTCTTTTAGATGAGGTTCTTCCTTTTGTTGCTTTTATATATGCATATTTTTTTCTCTTGTAATAAACTTTTAACAGTCTTTTGGTTTGTATGTTTTTGTCTGTGTACTTCATAAATCTTACCTTGGGGTCCATTAGGGCTGAGCCTTCTCTTTTATCTTCCCTTTTTTTCCATGCCTCTCTCCCTCTCTTTCTTTTTCTTTTTTTTTTTCTTCTTTTTTTTTTTTTTTTTTTTATCTCGTTAGGGTGGGTAATCCTGATTGCGCAGAAGCGTTCCAGGGTGCACGTTGACTGCACCACAGTCGATATATCTGGTTACATTCATTCAGTCATCTCTCACAAAAATGACTACGAGGAGGAATGCCCAACAGAAGAAAAATACAGAGGCTGGGCCTTCTGCAACAGAGCTAAAGCCTATCGACATAGACAATATGTCGGAAAGGGAATTCAGGCTAACAATTATCCAGGCAATAGCTAGGTAGGAGAAAGCCATGGATGACCAAACAGAATTTATTAGGGCAAAACGGAAAGCGACCAGGGATGATGTTCACAATGTTATGGCAGAACTGAAAGCCACCAGGGATGAGGTTCACAATGCTCTCAATGAGTTCCAATCTAATCTAAATTCTCTCAAAGCTAGGGTAACTGAGACAGAAGATAGAATTAGTGATCTGGAGGACAAACAGACAGAGAGAAAGGATCAGGAGGAAGCCTGGAACGAACAGCTTAAGCCGTGAAAACAGAATCAGGGAAATAAATGATGCCATGAAATGTTCCATGTCAGAAATATTGGAATCCCTGAAGGGAGGAGAAAGAAAAAAATCTAGAATATATAGTGGAACAAGTTCTACATTAAAATTGCCCCAATCTCAAAAATGGAACCAGCGTTCATGTACTGGAGGCAGAATGGTTTCCCCGCAAGTTTATAGATTCTCTAAAGTCCTCTAAAGTTCATAGATTCTCTAAAGTACCTCTAAAGTTTATATATTCTCTAAAGTACCCCTAATAGTAAGAATGAAGAATTATAATTGTGGGCAGACCCTCCTAAAAGCAGCAAGGACAAAGAAGCTCTTTCCTACTGAGGAAAGCCCATCAGAATAATGTCAGACCTGTCCACAGAGACCTGGCAAGCCAGAAAGGGCTGGCAAGATATAGTCAGGGTACTAAATGAGAAGAATATGCAGCCAAGAATACTTTATCCAGCAAGACTGACATTCCAAATGGATGGAGGGATAAAGAGTTTCCAAGACCAGCAAGGCTTAAAAGACTATGCAACCACCAAGCCAACACTGCAGGAAATATTAAGGGGGTTCTATAAAAGAGTAAAACTCCTAAAAATAGCATTGAACAGAAATATAGAGACAATTTACAGAAAGAAAGACTGCAAAGGTAAGACGATGTCAATAAAAAAGTATCAATAATCACTCTCAATGTGAATGGCATAAATGGACCCATAAAATGACACATGGTTGCAGATTGGATAAAACGACAGGACCCATTCATATGTTGTCTACAAGAGACCCATTTTGAACCTGAAGATACACCCAGACTGAAAGTGAAGGGATAGAGAAGAATCTTTCATATGAAGAGGTCTCAAAAGAATGCTGGGGTAACAATTATCATATCAAATAAATTAGATTTTAAACTAAAGACTGTAGTCAGAGATATAGAAGGACAGACATCATTCTTAAAGGGACTATCCACCAAGATGATCTAACAGTTGTAAATATCTATGACCCCAATATGGGAGAAGCCAATTACATAAGAAAACTGTTAATCAAGATAAATAATCATATTGATATGAATACATTAATAGTAGGAGATCTTAACACACCACTCTTAGAAATAGACAGATCATCGAAGCAGAAAATCAATAAAGAAGCAAGAGCATTGAATGACACATTGGACCAGATGGACCTCATATATACAGAACATTCCTCCCTAAAACAACAGAATACTCATTCTTCTCAAGTGCACATGGAGCCTTCTCCAGAATAGACCACATACTGGGTCACAAATCAGGACTCAACCGATACCAAAAGACTGACATTACCCCCTGCATATTCACAGATCACAATGCTTTGAAACTGGAGCTCAATCACAAGGAAAAGTTCAGAAGGAACTCAAACACCTGGAAGCTAAAGACCACCTTGCTTAAGAATGCTTGGATCAACCAGCAGATCAAAGAAGAACTGAAACAATTCATGGAAACCAATGAGAATGAAGACACTTCAGTCCAAAATCTATGGGATACAGCAAAGGTGGTCCTAAGGGGGAAATACATAGTCATCCAAGCCTCCCTCAAAAAAATTGAAAAATCCAGAATACACCAGCTGTCTCTACACCTTAAAGAACTGGAGAATCAACAACAAATCAAACTCCACACATAAAAAGGGAAACCATCAAGATTAGAGCTGAGATCAATGAGGTAGAAACCAGAGATAGTAGAGCATATCAATGAAACTAGAAGCTGGTTTTTTGAAAGAATCAATAAGATCAATAAACCATTGGCCACAGTAATCCAAAAGAAAAGAGAGAAAGCCCAAATTCATAAAAATATGAATGAAAAGGGAGAGATCACAAGTAACACCAAGGAAGTAGAAACAATCATCAGAAGTGATTATCAACAGTTATACGCCAATAAGCTTAGCAACCTAGATGAAATGGATACATTCCTGGAAAACTATAAACTCCCAAAACTGAACCAGGAAGAAATCGACAACCTGAATAGACCAATATCTAGTAACGAGATTGAAGCAGTGATCAAAAACCTCCCAAAAAACAAGAGCCCAGGACCTGACAGATTCCCTGGGGAATTCTACCAAACTTTCAAAGAAGAAATAACACCTATTCTCCTGAAGCTGTATCAAAAAAATTGAAACAGAAGGAAAACTACCAGACTCTTTCTATGAAGCCAGCATTACCCTGATCCCCAAACCAGGCAAAGACCCTACCAAAAAGGAGAATTTCAGACCAATATCACTGATGAATATGGATGCTAAGATTCTCAACAAGATCCTAGCAAACAGGACCCAACAGCACATTAAAAAGATTATCCACCATGACCAAGTGGGATTCATCCCTGGGCTACAAGGATGGTTCAACATTCGCAAATCAATCTAGGTGATACAACAAATTAATATGAGAAGAGAAAAGAACCACATGGTCCTCTCAATTGATGCAGAAAAAGCATTTGACAAAATCCAGCATCCATTCCTGATTAAAACGCTTCAAAGTATAGGGATAGAGGGAACATTCCTGAACTTCATCCAATCTATCTATGAAAGACCCACAGCAAATATCATCCTCAATGGGAAAAATCTTGTAGCCTTCCCATTCATATCAGGAACAAGACAAGGATGCCCACTGTCACCACTCTTGTTCAACATAATATTAGAAGTCCTAGCAAAAGCAGTCAGACAACAAAGAGAAATAAAAACTCTCCAAATTGGCAATGAAGAAGTCAAACTCTCTCTCTTTGCAGATGGCATGATTCTTTATATGGAAAACCCAAAAGACTCCACCCCCAAACAACTAGAACTCATACAGCAATTCAGCAACGTGGCAGGACAAAAAGTCAATGTGCAGAAATCAGTGGCTTTCTTATACACTAACAATGAAAATACAGAAAGTGAAATTAGAGAGTCGATTCCATTTACTATAGCACCAAGAACCATAAAATACCTGGGAATAAAGCTAACCAAGAGGTAAAGTTCTGTGTACTTGAAAACTACAGAACACTCATGAAAGAAATTGAAGAAGACACAAAGAGATGGAAGACCATTCCATGCTCTTGGATAGGAAGAATAATTTTTTTTTAAATGTCTATACTGCCTAGAGCAATCTATAATTTTAATGCCATTTAGATCAAAATTCCACCGGTATTCTTCAAAGAGCTGCAGCAAATAATCGAAAAATTTGTATGGAATCAGAAGAGACACTGAATCGCTAAGGAAATGTTGAAAAACAAAAATAAAACAGGGGGCATCACATTACATGATTTCAAGCTTTACTACAAAGCTGTGATCACCAAGACAGCATCACCAAGACTGGCATAAAAACAGACACATAGACCAGTGGAACAGAGTAGAGAGCCCAGATATGGACCCTCAACTCTATGGTCAATTAATCTTCGACAAAACAGGAAAAAATATACAGTGGAAAAAAGACAGTCTCTTCAATAAATGGTGCTGGGAAAACTGGGCAGCTACATGTAGAAGAATGAAACTCGACCATTATTTTACACCGTACACAAAAATAAACTCAAAATGGATAAAGGACCTCAATGTGAGACAGGAATCCATCAGAATCCTAGAGGCGAACATAAGCAGTAACCTCTTCGATATCAGCCACAGCAACTTCTTTCAAGATATGTTTCCAAATACAAAGGAAACAAAAGCGAAAATGAACCTTTGGGACTTCATCAAAATCAAAAGCTTCTGCTCAGCAAAAGAAACAGGCAACAAAACAAGGAGGCAACCCACGGAATAGGAGAAGATACTTGCAAATGACAGTACAGACAAAAGGTTGATATCCAGGATCTATAATGAACTCCTCAAACTCAACACACACAATACACATAATCATGTCAAAAAATGGGCAGAAGATATGAACAGAGACTTCTCCAATGAAGACATACAAATGGCTATCAGACACATGAAAAAATGTTCATCATCACTAGTCATCAGGGAGATTAATTTAAAACCACATTGAGATACCACCTTACACAAGTTAGAATGGCCAAAATTAGCAACACAGGAATCAACGTGTGTTGGAGAGGATGTGGAGAAAGGGGAACCCTCTTCCACTGTTGGTGGGAATGCAAGTTGGTGCAGCCACTTTGGAGAACAGTGTGGAGATTCCTCAAGAAGTTAAAAATAGAGCCTCCCTATGACCCTGCATTTGCACTCCTGGGTATTTTCTCCAAAGATACAGATGTAGTGAAAAGAAGGGCCATCTGTACCCCAACGTTCATAGCAGCAATGGCCACAGTCACCAAACTGTGGAAAGAACCAAGATGCCTTTCAATGGACAAATGGATAAGGAAGATGTGGTCCATATACACTATGGAGAATTATGCCTCCATCAGAAAGGATGAATACCCAACTTTTGTAGCAACATGGAGGGGACTGAAAGAGATTATGCTGAGTGAAATAAGTCAAGCAAAGAGAGTCAAGTATCATATGGTTTCACTTATTTGTGGAGCATAACACATAATATGGAGGACAAGGGGAGATGTAGAGGAGAAGGGAGTTGATGGAAAATGGAAGGGGAGGTGAACCATGAGTCTATGGACTGAGAAATAATCTGAGAGTTTTGAAGGGGTAAGGGGTGGGAGGTTGGGGGAACCAGGTGGTAGGTAGTAGGGAGGGCACAGATTGCATGGAGCACTGGGTGTGGTGCAAAAACAAAGAATACTGTTCTGCTGAAAAGAAATTAAAAAATTTAAAAAAAGCTTTAAGAAGACAAAATGTCTCAAACTGCAGCAATGAATAAAAGACATTCCATGTGAACAGCAACTGAAAGAGGGCAGGACTATACTCACTTCAGACAAAATAGACTCTAAAAACAAAACTGTCACAAATAAGGACTTTATATAATGATAAAAGGGTTGGTTACTTAGGAAGATATAATAATTATAAATACTGATGGACCCAACAGCAAAGTATCTACATATATCAAGCAAATAACAGATATAAAGGCAGAAAGAGACAAAACCACAGTAGGACTAAGAGACTTCAATGTTCACTTTCAATGATGGATACAACATATAGACAGAAAATCAGTAAGAACCCAATGGACATGAACATTATTAACCAAATGGACCTAAAAGGCATATATAGAACAATCCATCCAATAACAGTAGAATATACAGTCTTCTCAAGTGCACATGGCAGATGATGCAGAATAGATTATATGTTCGGTCACAAAACAAGTCTTGAAAAACTTAAGATTCAAGTCATACAATGTATATTTTCTGAACACAAGGAAGTGAAACAAAATCAAGAGCAGAAGGAAAATTGGCAAATTCACAAATTCATGAAAATTAAATAACACATTCTTCTGCAACCTATTGGTCAATGAGGAAATCAAAAGAGGAATTAGAAACATGTCAAAACAAACAAAATTTTAAACTTACAACAAAAGCTATGGGAAGTAGCAAAAGCCATACAAAGAGGAAAGTGTATAGCAATGATCACCTACCTTTAAAAAGATCTCAAGTAAACTTACCTCAAGAAATGAGAAAGACAACTAAGTCTAAAGGTAGCAGCGGTAGGGATAATTGAGATTATAGGAGAAAAAGGAAATAGAGATGAGGAAATCAATAGAAAAATATCAATGAAACTAAAAGCTGTTTTTTAAAGTACAACAAAACTGACAAACTTTACCTAGATGGAGAAAAGTTCACATATGAAAGAGGGGACATTAAAACTCATACCACAGAAATAAAAGGATTACAAGAAACTGCTAACAAAGTATGTTACTTAATTGGATTACATGGAAGAAATAGATAAATTCCTAGGAACATACATTCTACCACATCTGATGCATGAAGAAGTAGATAATCTGAACAAATAATGAGCAAGGAATTTAAATCCATAACAAGAAGCTTACCAAGAGAGGAAAGCCCAACATCCGAGTCACTGGTGAAATCTAAAATACAACATTTAAAGAAGAAGAAATGCCAATCCTTCTCAAAATCTTCTAAAGTTTTGAAAAGGAAAAAAACACATCTGAACTCCCTTTAGAAGGCCAGAATTACTGTTACCAAAAAAAGAAAAAAATGACTGAAATACTTAGAAAAAATATGAATCTAAAAAATTAAGGATTTTTAAGCTGGAAAAGAAAAAAATTTATGAAAGAACATAAAAATGAAAAAAGGCAAATAAATGGAAAGGCACCCTGTGTTTGTGGATTTCAAGATTCAATGTTGTCAAAATGTTCATACTATACAAAGTGATCTAGTATCACCGTAATAGCTATCAAAATCCTAATGGAATCTTGCATGGAAAAGAAAAAACAATCGGGGCACCTTGGTGGCTCAGTAGTTGAGCATCCAACTCTTGGTTTCAACTCAGGTCATGATCTCAGGGTCATGAGATCTAGCCCCAAGTCAGGCTGCTATATGAGTGGGGAGACTGCTTGAGATCTCTCCTTCTCGCTCTGCTCGTCCCCCCACTTGCTCACACTCACTGTCTCTAAAAGAAATAAATCAAGCTTAAAAAAGAAAAAGAAAAAAGAATCTTAAAATTGATGTCGAATTAAAATAGAACCCCATAGCCAAAGCAATCATAAGAAAGAAGGACAAAGCTAGAAACATCACACTTCCAGATTTCAAACTATATTACAAAACTATAGTAATTAAAATAGTATGGTACTGGCATAAAGACAGATATAGAGACCAATGCAACAGAACAGAGAACCCAAAAACAAGCCCACGCATATACATAGGCTCACGCTTGATCTTTAACAAGGGTGTCAAGAATACACAATGGGAAAAGAATAATTTCTTCAGTAAGTGCTGGGAAGACTGGATATCCATAGGCAAATGAATGGAATTGAACCTTTATCTTATACCTTCACCAAAATCATCAAGCTAGATTTAAAATGGAAGGCTGGAAACTAAACCTTTTAGAAGAAAACACAGCAGAAAATCTTCATCATTGGAATGAGCTATGATTTCTTGGATATAACACCAAAAGAACAGACAACAGAAGCAAAAATAAACAAAGGGGACTACATCAGACTTAAAAAAAACTTCTGTACAGCAAAGGAACAATTAACAATTTCCCACAGAATGGCAAAAAATATTTGCAAACAATATGTTTCATATGGGGTTAGTATCCAAAATAGACAAAGAACTCATACAACTCAATAGCAAAGATAGCCCAATTTGAAAATGGGCCACAGACTGAAATAGACCTTCCCACAAAGAAAATATATAAATGGCCAACAAGCAAATGAAAAGATGCTCAACATTACTAATCATCAGAAAAATACAATTCAAAACCACAATGATGTAATATTTCATATCTATTAAAATGGCCATTATCAAAAGACAAAACATAACAAGTATTAGTAAGGATGTGGAGAAAAAGAACCCTTGTTCACCAATGGTGAGAATGTAAATTTGTATAGTCACTATGCAAAACAGGATGGAGGTTCTTCAAAAAATTAAAATAAAATACCATATGATCCAACAATCCCTCACCTGGGTATTTATCAAAAACTACTGAAATCAGGACCTCAAGGAATTCTTTGCACTCCTATTGCTCATTTCAGCATTATTCACAGTAGCTAAGATGGGGAAACAACCTCAGTGTCCATCAACGGATACAAATCTTTGAAACAGGTCTTGGATTTTTTATACAAACATGGTATACTATTCAGCCTTAAAAAGGAAGGAAACCCTGTTCTTTGTGACCACGAGGATGAAACGTGAGGTTATTACTCTAAGCAAAGTAGGCCAGTCATAGAAGAAACACTGCAATAGTCCACTTATATGAAATATTTAATATAGTCCCACTCCAAAGGACCAGAAAGAAAACAGTGTTTTATGAATATGGGTAAGGAAGAGATGAGCAATGATTGTTTGAAGGATATGGATTTTATTTATGAAAAGATTAAAAATTCTGGCGATGGTTGGTGGTGATGTTTGCACACAATATGAATGCCCTTAATGACACTGAACTGTGTCAGTGAAAATGGTTACAGGTGCCTGGAAGGCTCAGTGGGTTACGGGTCTGTCTTCAGCTCAGGTCATGATCCTGGGGTCCAGGGATCAAGCCCCTCATTTTGCTCCCTGCTCAGCAGGCAGTCTGCTTCTCTCTCTCCCTCTGCCCTTGGTCATGCTCTCTCTCTCACTCTTTCTATATAAAGTAAATATATAAAATCTTAAAAATTTGAAAATGAAAATGGTTAAAATAGTAAGATTATATTATGTGTATTTCCCACAATAAAAAGAAGGGGAAAAAAAGGGAGAGGGACAGACTGCGAGCAAGCAAAATAATTACGTGCTGAGGACAGGGCTGAAGGCATTCTTTCCATTTGTGGTGCAGGATGGGATTTCAGGAGTATATCATCTTCTTTAAAGATAAACACTGATTTTTTTTAAAGGTAATTTCGTACAAATTTCACCCAGCTCTTCAACATGTCAGAAACTGAGGGAGAAGTTTATAGTGGAGCCTCCCTTCTATACTGTTTCCATCCTCTACCTCTGAATGTCTTTATAGAAAATGTTTCCCTTGGTGTGATTTTCTCAATGCCTACCATGTAGAAGCATTGCTCTTTACTGTACATCTCCACAATTCTTTCCTGCAGGATAGAGAGAAAAGCTATATTCCCATGAACACATCATGATGACCTGTCATCGAGATACACACACCAGAAGAAGATGATTGATCTATGGCTCAAAAATTACCCAATCTGAGGCACCTGGGTCGCTCAGAGGGTTAAGCCTCTACCTTCCGCTCAGGTCATGATCTCAGGATCCTGGGATCAAGCCTTGAGTCGGGCTCTCTGCTCAGCAGGGCGCCTGCTTTCCTTCCTCTCTCTCTGCCTGCTTGAGATCTCTGTCTGTCAAATGAATAAATAAAATATTCTAAAAATAAATAAATAGATAGATAAATCACCCAATCTTTCATAGCAGAGAATTCTGCCATATGAGTCTCTATTGTTAGCTGCTAATAAAATGTCAGTCTCCCAGAGTTACATTGCACGTAGCCTTGAAAACTGGCATTTCCATTCTCAGGACAACTGAGAACAGACACATTTTCACAGAGAAACCCATTCTCTGAACACTGACCTATGCCTAAAACTGCCTCCTATCCTGTGCCAGGCTCAACAATGTCAAAATGAACAGCAAAGCCCTGTAAGGAAGCTTCCCTACTTTTTTTACCAAAATTTCAACTAAACTATAGCCACAGACATGTGTTTCACCGAAGCTCAACTGGCCTCTAATGATGTTTGTGGGTGCCAAGGCGGAATAAGTGAAAAGCAGAGGCTGAGGCTTCTACCAAAGGTTCCGACAGGACCAATTACTAATCCTCTGAAGACTTGAGAGGTCAGTGCATTACCAAAGTGCAGGCACTCTGCCAAAGTCTATTTAAGTATTTCTCTAGAATCAGTGAAGAAAGAATTAAAGGATATTTAACTAAATGACAGAGGCAGAGTATATACCTACAAGCTTAAGATTCATATGTGAGACACTGCACCCAAGCTTATGGGATTAAGAAGAGGAATGAAAAAGAATTCTCTCTACACTGCTCATGGACTTTGGGAAATGTAAATTTGGCAGGATTTAAAAATCTATATCTACCCAATCAAATGGATCTGATGCACTTACATATTCTATGGTTCCATATGCTAGCTTTTTCTGACTTAAAGGTTTTCCTTTTCCCATTATTTTTCTTGGGATTAAATATACTTCTGAGATTTGAAAAATAAATGTATTTTAAAGATGTGTCTACATTTTCATAGGAGGTCAGGCAAGTGAGTAGAAATTAAATCCTAGAGTATTGAAGTTTCCTAAATAAAACAGCTCATTTCTGGGCAATTTCAGAATGATAATGGAACCAAAGTAAACTAAAATGACCATGACTCGGACAGTTCTCTGAGAGAGAATTCCAGTGATGCTCTTGTTAGTTGACAGAGTATACTTGCAGCTGTGGTGCTATGCCCTCAGGAGAAGAAAACATGACTGAGTGCAATCCAAAAACAATGGAACCCACAACCAACTAGATCCAGGTCAGTAGTAACTCAATCTTTTTCCACAAATTTTAAGCAGATTTACTTAATTTATCCAAATTATTTTCACCAAATAGTTTTTGTAGCTAGATACTGTGAATTGAGGTAATATTTTTCTCTAAAAAGGAATTTGAACACAATGACATTAAAATAGCAGTAGAAAATGTGATCTGTAATTCCGCAACACAAAATGTTGTTGAGAACTACTAAGGTCACTTATCTAACACTGTGGTTAACATGTATGTAGAAGTGGATTGCCTCAGAACACTCCTACGTGTTTATTTGAAACTGTTTCCCCTTTTCACAACTTCCATGTTGCCACACTGAAGTCAGAATTTGTGGATTAAACCTATGCAGGATGATGAATCACTTAGTTCCCACCTATAGTAGCAGCCATGGATAGAGAAGAAACAAAGAGACATAGATTTCTGGAAAACAAAATATAGTTCCTCACCTTTATTGAAGCTGAAAGGTCCTGATGCTGACTTCTGTGTCCGTAAACCTTTGAGGAAAATTATGTTGTTATTTTCCTTAGCAAGGATAGGGAAAGGAGAAAAAAAAGGGGGAGAAGGAATAAAATGTCCTATGATCATTTGTAACAAGGACTCACTATGGAAAATCCATGCCTAGATCAATCAAACAAAGAATAAATTCTTATATATATTCAATTTTTCCACTAATTAGTAATGAAGACTTCAAGGTCATCTTTTTTTTTT
>NW_026739562.1:10136816-10150601 GCF_022355385.1 Mustela nigripes | reverse complement strand
AAAAATAAAAAAAGAAAAAATATATATATTAGATAAACTGGTTAAAAAACGTTAAAAAATAAAAAGGTAAAAGTTAAAAAAAAAATTTTACCAGAAGGCGAGAAAAAAAACAAAAAATGAAAAGAAAATAATTAAATTAACTGCAAGACTAAAAAAAATCACAGGGAAAAAGCCATGAGTTCCGTGCTTTGCTTTCTCCTCCTCTGGAATTCTGCTGCTCTCCTTGGTATTGAAACCGCACTCCTTGGTAGGTGAACTTGGTCTCAGCTGGATTTCTTGTTGATCTTCTGGGGGAGGGGCCTGTTGTAGTGATTCTCAAGTGTTTTTGCCCCAGGCGGAATTGCACCGCCCTTACCAGGGGTAAGGGGTGAGTAATCCGCTCAGGTTTGCTTTCAGGATCTTTTGTTCCCTGAGCGCTTTCCATAGAGTTCCGGGAGGACAGGAATACAAACGGTGGCTTCCTGGTCTCCGGCCCAGAGGAGCCGAAAGCCCAGGGCCCCACTCCTCAGTGCGCCCCCAGAGAACAGTGCCAGTTACTCCCGTCTGCCTGACCTCTGGCCCCGCTCCGAGCTCACCGTGCCTGCGACCGGTTCAAGGTAACACCGAGCTGTGAGCTTACTGTCGGCTCTGTCTCTGTAGCCGGCTTTCCCGTTCCAATACCCGCAAGCTCTGCGACACTCAGACACCCCCGATCCTTCTGTGACCCTGCAGGACCTGAGGCCACGCTGACCCCGCGTGGGCTTCGCCCCTTTTAGCCTCTGGAGCGATGTCCCTCAGCGGAACAGACTTTTAAAAGTCCTGATTTTGTGCACCGTTGCTCCGCTGCTTGCCAGGAGCCAGCCCCTCCCCCTGGGGTCTATCTTCCCGTCGCTTTGGATTCACTTCTCCGCCGGTCCTACCTTTCAGAAAGTGGTTGTTTTTCTGTTTCCAGAATTGCTGTTCTTCTTCTCTTCTATCTGCCGATGGATTTTCAGGTGTTTGCAATCTTTAGATAAGCTATCTAGCTGATCTCCGGCTAGCTGAAGTAGTCTCAGCCTGCTACTTCTCCGCCATCTTGACTCTTCCTCCCTTCAAGTTCATCTTAATTGATTAAACTATGTCAAAGGAAAAACTGGTATTATCTTAGATAACATTTCTGTCTCAATAACAGGAGATTTAAAGAAACTTCATGACTAATTAATTCCATTTGTAAAATGTGACTAGGATTATAGATCTATTCGGGAGCAGTATTCTTTTTATTTAAAGACTGACTAATTGATTAGAGAGAGCACGCACAACAGACGGAGGAGCAGAAGCATAAACAGAGTGAGAAGCAGAGGTAGAAGCATCCTCCCCCTGAGCAGAGAGCCTGAACCTGGACCCAATCTCAGGACCCTGGGATCAGGGACTCATCCAAGGCAAACATTTAACTGACTGAGCCACCCAGGCACCCTTTTCAGTGCTTGTAACATACTGTCACTATTCTGTTTATATGAATAAGAGAAATTTAGTGTCTTTCTGTTCTTTTTTTACAAATACCTCCAAAGTGGTTGAAAGTGGAAGGTGTGGCTTCCTCTTTAGTCACACCTCTTTAGTCATGATGGAAGATTTCGCAGTTGAATGGATGGTGATGGAGGTGATGGAAGATTTCAGTGTTGATTGCAAAATGCTACTCAGAAATTCTGTGATCTCTCCAGATGAACCATAGGCTCATGACCCAAGCTGAATCCATGGCAACGACGAGCAATGTAACAGAATTTATTCTGCTGGGCCTGACTCCGAATCCAGAACTGCAGAAATTCTTATTTGCTGTGTTTTTAATCACCTACTTGATCACAATTGCAGGTAACCTCCTCATCTCTGTCACCATCTTCATCAGCCCAGCCCTGGGATCTCCCATGTACTTTTTTCTGTCCTACTTGTCTATTATAGATGCTTTCTACTCTTCTTCCATAGCACCCAAAATGATCTTTGATTTGATCTCTGACAAGAATACCATATCCTTCAATGGCTGCATGGCTCAGCTCTTTGCTGAACATTTCCTTGCTGGAGCAGAGATCATCCTATTAGCTGTCATGGCCTATGACCGCTATGTAGCCATCTGTAAGCCCTTGCATTACATGACCATCATGAGTCAACCTGTCTGTTCTTTCTTGGTGGGAATGGCTGTGATTTTAGGCTTTCTGCATGGAGGGATCCAGGTATTGTTCATGGTCCAGTTGCCATTCTGTGGCCCCAATGCCATTGACCATTTTATGTGTGACTTAATACCTCTCCTGGAACTAGCTTGTACAGACATTCACACGTTGGGGCCTCTGATTGCTGCCAACAGTGGGTCACTATGTCTGCTCATTTTTTCTGTGCTGGTTGCTTCTTACATTGTCATCCTGCACTCCCTGGGAACTAAAAGCTCTGAAGGGGGTAGCAAAGCCCTGTCTACCTGTGCTTCTCATGTCTCTGTTGTCATCTTATTCTTTGTACCTTCTTCATTCCTGTATCTGAGACCCATTACCTCCTTCCCTGCTGACAAAGCTGTGGCTGTGTTTTACACCATAGTAACTCCCATGCTAAACCCTTTAATCTATACCTTCAGAAATGCAGAAGCAAAAAATGTCATGAAAAAACTCTGGGGGCAAATAATGAAAATTGGTGATAATGAAACTTGGGATTAGAGTATTTACATTAAAATATCTAGTGAAAATTTAGAGAGATTTGTTACCCTTCTTAGTTAATTAAACGTGGAACAGTCAATTACCCTGTCTGGATCACTTTTCTTCAGAAGTATATATATTCTGGGAAGGATCAACATACCCATTAAGGCAAAGTAAGCATGGTGCCTAGAGCCCACAGAAATTCTAGAAGCCCTGGAAATGGTTAATTTCCTTTAAAGTAGAAGAAAAAATGAATGTAATCCAAATCCAACTTGCAGTATAGTCATCTTTATACCAACGCTGTCATAAAATGTAATTTTTTTCTAAGACTTTTGCTTTTTTTTTAATTAGGAATTTTTTAATTAAATTTATTTATTTTCAGCATAACAGTATTCATTATTTTTTTCACCACACCCAGTGCTCCATGCAATCCGTGCCCTCTATAATACCCACCACCTGGAACCCCAAACTCCCACCCCCCACACCACTTCAAACCCCTCAGATTGTTTTTCAGAGTCCATAGTCTCTCATGATTCACTTCCCCTTCCAATTTACCCCAACTCCCTTATCCTCTCTAACTCCCCATTTCCTCCATGCTGTTTGTTATGCTCCACAAATAAGTGAAACCATATGATAATTGACTCTCTCTGCTTGACTGATTTCACTCAGCATAATCTCTTCCAGTCCCGTCCATGTTGCTACAAAAGTTGGGTATTCATCCTTTCTGACGGAGGCAAAATACTCCATAGTGTATATGGACCACATTTTCCTTATCCATTTGTCCGTTGAAGGGTATCTTGGTTCTTTCCATAGTTTGGCGACCATGACCATTGCTGCTATAAACATTGGGGTACAGATGGCCCTTCTTTTCACTAAATTTGTATCTTTGGGGTAAATATCCAGGAGTGCAATTGCAGAGTCATAGGGAAGTTTTATTTTTAATTTCTTAAGGAATCTCCACACTGTTCTCCAAAGAAGCTGCACTAACCTGCATTCCCACCAAGAGTGGAAGAGGGTTCCCCTTTCTCTACATCCCCTCCAACACATGTTGTTTCCTGTTTTGTCAATTTTGGCCATTCTAACTGGTGTAAGGTGATATCTCAATGTGGTTTTCATTTGAATCTCTCTGAGGGCTAGTGATGATGAACATTTTTTCATGTGTCTGATAGCCATTTGTATGTCTTCATTGGAGAAGTCTCTGTTCATATCTTCTGCCCATTTTTTATATGATTGCCTGTTTTGTGTGTGTTGAGTTTGAGGAGTTCATTATAGATCCTGGATATCAACCTTTTGTCTGTACTGTCATTTGCAAATAATCTTCTCCCATTCCGTGGGTTGCCTCTTTGTTTTGTTGACTGTTTCCTTTGCTGTGCAGAAGCTTTTGATTTTGATGAAGTCCCAAAAGTTTATTTTCACTTTTGTTTCCTTTGCCTTTGGAGGCATATATTGAAAGAAGTTGCTGTGGCTGATATCAAAGAGGTTACTGCCTATATTCTCCTCTAGGATTCTGATGGATTCCTGTCTCACATTGAGGTCTTTTATCCATTTTGAGTTTATCTTTGTGTACGGTGTAAAAGAATGGTCGAGTTTCATTCTTCTACATGTAGCTGCCCAGTTTTCCCAGCACCATTTATTGAAGAGACTGTCTTTTTTCCACTGTATATTTTTTCCTGCTTTGTCAAAGATTATTCGACCATAGACTTGAGTGTCCATAGCTGGGCTCTCTACTCTGTTCCACTGGTCTATGTGTCTGTTTTTATGCCAGTACCATGCTGTCTTGGTGATCACAGCTTTGTAATAAAGCTTGAAATCAGGTAACGTGATTCCCCCCATTTTATTTTTGTTTTTCAACATTTCCTTAGTGATTCGGGGTCTCTTCTGATTCCATATAAATTTCTGGATCATTTGCTCCAGCTCTTTGAAGAATACTGGTAGAATTTTGATTGGAATGGCATTAAAAGTATAGATTGCTCTAGGCAGTATAGACATTTTAACAATGTTTATTCTTCCGTTCCAAGAGCATGGAATGGTCTTCCATCTTTTTGTGTCTTCTTCAATTTCCTTCATGAGTGTTCTGTAGTTCCTCAAGTACAGATCCTTTACCTCTTTGGTTAAGTTTATTCCTAGGTATCTTATGGTTCTTGGTGCTATAGGAAATGGAATCAATTCTCTAATTTCCCTTTCTGTATTTTCATTGTTAGTGTATAAGAAAGCCACTGATTTCTGTACATTGACTTTGTGTCCTGCCATGTTGCTGAATTGCTGTATGAGTTCTAGTAGTTTGGGGGCGGAGTCTTTTGGGTTTTCCATATAAATAATCATGTCATCTGTGAAGAGAGAGTGTTTGACTTCTTCATTGCCAATTTGGATACCTTTTATTTCTCTTTGTTGTCTGATTGCTGTTGCTAGGACTACTTTTATTATGTTGAACAAGAGTGGTGAAAGTGGGCATCCTTATCTTGTTTCTGATCTCAATGGGAAGGCTGCAAGCTTTTTCCCATTGAGGATGATATTTGCTGTGGGTCTTTCACAGATAGATTTGATGAAGTTCAGGAATTTTCCCTGTATTCCTATACTTTGAAGCATTTTAATCAGGAAAGAATGCTGGATTTTGTCAAATGCTTTTTCTGCATCAATTGAGAGGACCATTTGTTTCTTCTCTCTTCTCATATTAATTTGTTGTATCACATTGATTGATTTGCGAATGTTGAACCATCCTTGTAGCTCAGGGATGAATCCCACCTGGTCATGGTGGATAATCTTTTTAATGTGCTATTTGATCCTATTTGCTAGAATCTTATGGAGAATCTTAGCATTCATATTCATCAGTGATATTGGTCTGAAACTCTCCTTTTTGGTAAAGTCTTTGCCTGGTTTGGGGATCAGGGTAATGCTGGCCTCATAGAAAGAGTCTGGATGTTTTCCTTCTGCTTCAATTTTTTGAAACAGTTTCAGGAGAATAGGTGTTATTTCTTCTTTGAAAGTTTGGTAGAATTCCCCAGGGAATCTGTCAGGTCCTGGGCTCTTGTTTTTTGGGAGGTTTTTGATCACTGCTTCAATCTCGTTACTAGATATTGGTCTATTCAGGTTGTCGATTTCTTCCTGGTTCAGTTTTGGGAGTTTATAGTTTTCCAGGAATGCATCCATTTCATCTAGGTTGCTAAGCTTATTGGCATATAACTGTTGATAATAACTTCTGATGATTGTTTCTACTTCCTTGGTGTTAGTTGTGATCTCTCCCTTTTCATTCATAATTTCTTAAAATTATGAATAAAATGTAATTTTAATATTTTTAATGGAGGAGAACTCATGAGGACAAATAGCAAGGGACCACAGAAGTCATTATGTTGCCCTGATTGTGGGTTGAAACAAGGGAGCACCAATATTTCTGAGAACTCTTTACACACAACACTACATCAAGAATGAAGTTTTATTTCAAACAAGTGAAACCATATATGCAAAAACATATAGAACACCAGGGAGTCTTCAAAAGCAGTTTCATCCAAATATACTTTTTCTTATCTTCCTAAATTTTAGAGATTTACAGATGTTCCTGCACCACAGTAATAAAAACACTTTACTTCCCACAAGCCCATGAAAAGAACACTTGTACACAAAGGTACTTTTTAAAAATTACATCACCTCCATTTTTTGTAGTATGCAGTTGTGTACAGAAATATTAGAGGCAGAATTGACTTCTGCAAAAGAAATAGAAGTGATTAAGTCTGTAGAGTTAAGGATAAAATATCTGCATGTTAAAGTTGTGTTTTAGACATGGGTAAGGCAGTGTCTGAACAGCAAGGGCAGGAACAAGTCTGTGTCACAAACTGAACAACAATGACCATAGATCTGGATTACAAAAATGAATTCGTAACAGGTACATAATGAAATTCTAGGAGAGATTCATAAACAGTCAGATGCTTTGAAGTCAGAGATTAAGAGCTTTGGATCAAATAGGCTTGATTTCTCATCTTCTTTCTGGCATCAATTAACCTTTTATTGTAAGCATTTTGCTTCATCTCTCTACTGATTGTTTTAATCTGCACAATGGAAATAACAGTGCATACTCTCTTAAGTTGTGGGAATTAAATGATTTAGATTGAAAAAAATGAATCAGCTAAAAATTGGTGAAATTGCTCTGACATGGTTACAGCCTTCAGAGATGTCGCCAGCACAGAAAGTAAGCCAGGGACAACACTTGCTGACAAGAAAAGCCCAAGAACACCACTACCAACCACAATTCACTAACTATGATCACAGGAGGACCAAACATCTGTGCCAGCTTCATTTCACTTTAGAGTAAATCATAAAAGGCATCTTGATATGAGTAGGGAGAGAAGAGCAGAGAGTTACTATCTCAGCAAGGAATCTAATAGGACCTGTGAGCAGATCTCTGGACACTAAAAGCTAGGCCCCCACCAACTCCCTAGTCTGGGATACAAATGCCCTTAAACATATCTGCAGTAACAAATGGGGGAGATGGCTGGAGCAACTGTGACGTGTCTGAGCAGAACTTACTTCAAAAGCTCTCACTGATGTTGGATCCCCTTCTGCTGCTCTCAAATCAGGAAAGGGGAGAGCCACTGCAGTGCCAGAAACTGGCAGACCTATCACTGTACAGAGCTTGGGATTCCAGGAAGAGCTCAGTAACTTGTCTTCAGAGGGTGACTTCATAACCAGGGATTAAATTTCATGTGATGCTGACATTTCTCATGTTCTCGGGATTTTAGATCTGGTTGGGGCTTACTCTCTATGAAGGCCTTTTAAAAATAAATATTTTGCCAAAACAAACCAACAGACTCTCATGTAAGGACAAAGTGGTGGTTGCCAGTGGTGAGTGTGGGGGGGAAGGATGAAATAGGTTAGGAGGAATAAAAGGTACAAACTTTGTTATAAAATAAATACATCAAATGGATGAAAAGGACAGCATAAGGAATATAATCAATAATATAATACTGTTGTATGGTGACAGATGGGTGACTACACTTACCTTGGTGAGCACTGAATAGTGTACAGACCTGTTGAATCACTATTTTGAACACCTGAAACTAATGTAACATTGTATGTCAATTACACTTCAATATAAATTCTAAAATTTAGATGTTTGACATAGTTTCCTCTGAGTGGCCATCTTATAAATATATGCAACAGTATGGTTAAAATATCAAACTTATCTTATGAAGATCTCTGTAGTTTCCAAGAAAGATGTGATGAAATAGGATAATGTAAAAATAAGGATGACGATTAAAGAAAGAATATTACCATATGGTTTCATGCATATGTAAAATTTAAGAAACAAAACAGAGAATCATAGAGGAAGGTAGGGAAAAATAAAATAAGACAAAATCAGAGAGGGAAACAAACCTTAAGAGACTCTTTTTTATTTATTTATAAGTCAGAAAGAGCAAAAAAATAGAGCACTAGCAGAGGGAGGGGCGGGCAGAGGGAGAAGCAGGCTCCCCACTGAGCAAGGAGCCCAGTGCAGGACTCAATCCAGGATTCGGTCCCGGACTCAATCTCAGGACCCCAAGATCATGACCCAAGCCAAAGGCAAATGCGTAACTGACTGAGGCACCGAGGCATCCCCCTTGGAGCCTCTTAACTATAGGAAAGAAACTGAGGGCTGCTGTAGGGGAGGTGGGTAGGGGATAGAGTCCCTGGGTGATGGGAATTATGTGATGTAATGTGTGACATAATGAGCACTGGGTGTTATATGCAACTGATGAATAACTGAACTCTACACCTGAAACTGATGCTACACTATACGTTAATTAAACAAATTTAAATAAGATTTTAAAAATAAAGATGATCATGATCATGATGCTGAAAAAGACAGCTAATGTTTTTGGAGCACATGAACAATGTCCTGAGCTACCCACTCACTTATATGTTCTGGAGGAAGTGATTTCTGTCCATATTTTTTTTTCATTAATGTAAGTCTCAAACTGAGGAACCTGCCTCTGTTTAAAACATTTCCTTTTTTGAACATAATGGTGAACATGCCCACAGAATCCTGTGAACATCAATAAAACAACGCTAGTATCAGTAATTGTGACAGGTTGTTTTGAGTATTTACTAGGTGCAAAGTACTTTGTAGTCACGTTTTTTTTATTATTATTCAATTCTTACCAAAGCCCAATAACTCCAAGGATACTGATTTCCCCATTTCACGAATAGAAAACAGTGGGCTGGAGTGGCTGATTATATAGCTCAAGATCAATATGCAAAAATTTGCCTGAACCAGAGTTCAAATTTAAGCCTGTCTCACTAAAGGCTTTGTGCATTATCAAACCCATGTTTTAGTGGCTTACTATAATGAAACAACAAATTAAAATTTTTACATTTCTCTCTAATCTTTGGAATTTTCTTCTTGAAACCCTTTCACCGTCATTGTTTTTTGTTTGCTTGTTTTTTATTTTACTAATTTTCAGTGTTCCAAAATTCATTGTTTATGCACCACACCCAGTGCTACATGCAATACGTGCCTTCCTTAATACCCACCACCAGGTTCACCCATCCCCCAACCCCCACCTCCCCTCCAAAACCTTCAGTTTGTTTCTCAGAGTCCACAGTCTCTCATGCTTCATCTCCCCCTCCAATATCCCCCAGCTCCCTCTCCACTCCTTCTCCCAATATCCTCCATGCTATTCCTTATGCTCCACAATTAAGTGAAACCATATGATAATTGACTCTCTCTGCTTGACTTACTTCACTCAGCATAATCTCTTCCAGTCCTGTTCATGTTGAAACAAAAGTGGGGTATTCATCCTTTCTGATGGAGGCATAATATTCCATCTTATATATGTACCATATCTTCTTTATCCAGTCATCTGTTGAAGGGCTTATTGGCTCTTTCCACAGTTTGGCAACTGTGGCCATTGTTGCTATGAACATTGGGGTACTGGTGGCCCTTCTTTTCACTACATCTGTATCTTTGGGGTAAATACCCAGTAGTGCAATTGCAGGGTCATAGGGAAGCTCTATTTTTAATTTCTTAAGGAATCTCCACACTGTTCTCCTAAGTGGCTGCACCAACTTGCATTCCCACCAACAGTGGAAGAGGGTTCCCCTTTCTCCCCATCCCGTCCAACACATGTTGCTTCCTGTCTTGCTAATTTCGGCCATTCTAACTGGTGTAAGGTGGTATCTCAATGTGGTTTTAATTTGAATCTCCCTGATGGCTAGTGATGATGAACATTTTTTCATGTGTCTGATAGCCATTTGTATGTCTTCATTGGAGAAGTCTCTGTTCATATCTTCTGCCCATTTGTTGACATGATTATCTGTTTTGTGTGTGTTGAATATGAGGAGTTCTTTATATATCCTGGGTATAACCTTTTGTCTGTACTGTCATTTGCAAAATATTCTCCCTTTCCATGGGTTGCTTCTTTGTTTTGTTGACTGTTTCCTTTGCTGTGCAGAAGCTTTTGACTTTGATGAAGTCCCAAAAGTTCATTTTTTCTTTTGTTTCCTTTGCCTTTCGACATATCTTTTTTTTTTAAGATTTTATTTATTTATTTGACAGAGAGAGATCACAAGTAGGCAGAGAGACAGGCAGAGAGAAAGAGAGGAGGAGGAGGAAGCAGGCTCCCTATCCAGCAGAGAGCCTGATGCAGAGCTCGATCCCAGGACCCTGAGATCATGACCCGAGCCAAAGGCAGAGGCTTAACCCACTGAGCCACCCAGGCGCCCCTGGAAACATATCTTGAAAGAAGTTGCTGTGGCTGATATTGAAGAGGTTACTGCCTATGTTCTCCTCTAGGATTCTGATGGATTCCTGTCTCACATTGAGGCCTTTTATCCATTTTGAGTTTATCTTTGTGTATGGTGTAAGAGAATGGTTGAGTTTCATTCTTCAACATGTAGCTGCCCCGTTTTCCCAGCACCATTTATTGAAGAGACTGTCTTTTTTCCACTGTATATTTTTTCCTGCTTTGTCAAAGATTATTCGACCATAGAGTTGAGGGTCCATATCTGGGCTCTCTACTCTGTTCCACTGGTCTATGTGTCTGTTTTTATGCCAGTACCATGCAGTCTTGGTGACCACAGCTTTGTAATAAAGCTTGAAATCAGGTAACGTGATGCCCCCCGTTTTATTTTTGTTTTTCAACTTTTCCTTAGTGATTCGGGGTCTCTTCTGATTCCATAAAAATTTTTGGATTATTTGCTCCAGCTCTTTGAAGAATACTGTTGGAATTTTGATCGGAATGGCATTAAAAGTATAGATTGCTCTAGGCATTATAGACATTTTAACAATGTTTATTCTTCCGTTCCAAGAGCATGGAATGGTCTTCCATCTTTTTGTGTCTTCTTCAATTTCCTTCATGAGTGTTCTGTAGTTCCTCAAGTACAGATCCTTTACCTCTTTGGTTAGGTTTATTCCCAGGTATCTTATGGTTCTTGGTGCTATAGGAAATGGAATCGATTCTCTAATTTCCCTTTCTGTATTTTCATTGTTAGTGTATAAGAAAGCCACTGATTTCTGTATATTGACTTTCTATCCTGCCACGTTGCTGAATTGCTGTATGAGTTCTAATAGTTTGGGGGTGGAGTCTTTTGGGTTTTCCATATAAATAATCATGTCATCTGTGAAGAGAGAGTGTTTGACTTCTTCATTGCCAATTTGGATACCTTTTATTTCTCTTTGTTGTCTGATTGCTGCTGCTAGGACTTCTAATACTATGTTGAACAAGAGTGGTGAGAGTGGGTATCCTTGTCCCATTCCTGTTCTCAACGGGAAGGCTGAGAGCTTTTTCCCATTGAGGATGGTATTTGCTGTGGGTCTTTCATAGATAGATTTGGTGAAGTTCAGGAATGTTCCCTCTATCCCTATACTTTGAAACGTTTTAATCAGGAACGGATGCTGGATTTTGTCAAATGCTTTTTCTGCATCAATTGAGAGGACCATGTGGTTCTTCTCTCTTCTCTTATTGATTTGTTCTATCACATTGATTGATTTGCGAATGTTGAACCATCCTTGAAGCCCAGGAATGAATCCCACCTGGTCATGGTGGATAATCTTTTTAATGTGCTATTGTATCCTGTTGGCTAGGATCTTGTTGAGAATCTTAGCATCCATATTCATCAGTAATATTGGTCTGAAATTCTCCTTTATGGTAGGGTCTTTGCCTGGTTTGGGGATCAGGGTAATGCTGGCTTCATACAAAGAGTCTGGAAGTTTTCCTTCTGCTTCAGTTTTTTTTTTTTAATTTTTTATTTTTATAAACATATATTAAACAGCTTCAGGAGAATAGGTGTTATTTCTTCTTTGAAAGTTAGGTAGAATTCCCCAGGGAATCTGTCAGGTTCTGGGCTCTTGTTTTGGGGGAGGTTTTTGATCACTGCTTCAATCTCTTACTAGATATCACTCCATTCAGGTTGACTATTTCTTCCTGGTTCACTTTGGGAAGTTTGTAGTTTTCCAGGAATGCATCCATTTCATCTAGGTTGCTTAGCTTATTGGCATATAACTATTGATAATAACTTCTGATGATTATTTCTACTTCCTTGGTGTTTATTGTGATCTCTCCCTTTTCATTCATAATTTTATTAATTTGGGCTTTCTCTCTTTTCTTTTGGATTAGTGTGGCCAATAGTTTATCGATCTTATTGATTCTTTCAAAAAACCAGCTTCTAGTTTCATTGATACATTCTACCTCATTGATAGATGATTGATTGATGACGGTTTCTACCTCATTGATCTCAGCTCTAATCTTTATTCTTTCCCTTCTTATATGTGGAGTTGGTTTGATTTGTTGTTGATTTTCCAGTTCTTTAAGGTGTGGAGACAGCTGGTGTGTTCTGGATTTTTTCCATTTTTTGAGGGAGGCTTGGATCTCTATGTATTCCCTCTTAGGACCACCTTTGCTGTATCCCATAGGTTTGGGGCCAAAGTGTCTTCATTCTCATTGGTTTCCATGAATTGCTTCAGTTCTTCTTTGATCTTCTGGTTGATCCAAGCATTCTTAAGCAAGGTGGTCTTTAGCTTCCAGGTGTTTGAGTTCCTTCTGAACTTTTCCTTGTGATTGAGCTCCAGTTTCAAAGCATTGTGATCTGAGAATATGCAGGAAATAATCTCAGTCTTTTGGTATCGGTTGAGTCCTGATTTGTGACCCAGTATGTGAGTCTATTCTGGAGAAGGTTCCGTGTGCACTTGAGAAGAATGAGTATTCTGTTGTTTTAGGGAGGAATGTTCTGTATATATGAGGTCCATCTGGTCCAATGTGTCATTCAATGCTCTTGCTTCTTTATTGATTTTCTGCTTCGATGATCTGTCTATTTCTAAGAGTGGTGTGTTAAGATCTCCTACTATTAATGTATTCATATCAATATGATTATTTATCTTGATTAACAGTTTTCTTATGTAATTGGCTTCTCCCATATTGGGGTCATAGATATTTACAACTGTTAGATCATCTTGGTGGATAGTCCCTTTAAGAATGATGTCTGTCCTTCTATATCTCTGACTACAGTCTTTAGTTTAAAATCTAATTTATTTGATATGATAATTGTTACCCCAGCATTCTTTTGAGACCTCTTCATATGAAAGATTCTTCTCTATCCCTTCACTTTCAGTCTGGGTGTATCTTCAGGTTCAAAATGGGTCTCTTGTAGACAACATATGAATGGGTCCTGTCGTTTTATCCAATCTGCAACCATGTGTCATTTTATGGGTGCATTTATGCCATTCACATTGAGAGTGATTATTGATAGATACTTTTTTATTGACATCGTCTTACCTTTGCAGTCTTTCTTTCTGTACATTGTCCCTATATTTCTGTTCAATGCTATTTTTAGGAGTTTTACTCTTTTATAGAACCCCCTTAATATTTCCTGCAGTGTCGGCTTGGTGGTTGCATAGTCTTTTAAGCCTTGCTGGTCTTGGAAACTCTTTATCCCTCCATCCATTTGGAATGTCAGTCTTGCTGGATAAAGTATTCTTGGCTGCATATTCTTCTCATTTAGTACCCTGACTATATCTTGCCAGCCCTTTCTGGCTTGCCAGGTCTCTGATGGGCTTTCCTCTGTAAGTAAGGAGCTCTTTGTCCTAGCAGCTTTCAAGAGATTATATCTACAATTTTGATCCCTCAATTTGACTATCAGGTGCCTTGATGTTTTTCTGGAATCTATAATCTTGGTTGGAGACCGTTTGACC
>NW_026739562.1:10135721-10136317 GCF_022355385.1 Mustela nigripes | reverse complement strand
GCATGTTTCTTACCACAGAAAAAATATAGAAGAGCAAGAACATAACAAAAAGGACCTTCTGTTCCTTTGGATCCTGGGTGAAGCCCAAGAGGACAAAGTAAGTTACATTATTTCTTGGTTCCATCTAGTCTGCATAGGAGCTGACTTCTCCTATTAGAAGGAAGTGATCTGAGCTGGAGTCAAGATGGCGGAGAAATAGCAGGCCGAGACTACTTCAGCTAGCCGGAGATCAGCTAGATAGCTTATCTAAAGATTGCAAACACCTGAAAATCCATCGGCAGATCGAAGAGAAGAAGAACAGCAATTCTGGAAACAGAAAACAACCACTTTCTGAAAGGTGTTTTCTTTTTTTTAAAAATTCTTTTCTTTTTTTTTTTCTTTCTTTTTTCTTTTTTTTTTTTTTTTTTTTTTTTTCTTCCTTTTTGAACCTCTTTTTATCCCCTTTCTCCCCCCTCACGATTTGGGATCTCTTCTAATTTGGTTAAAGCATATTTTCCTGGGGTTGTTGCCACCCTTTTAGTATTTTACTTGCCCCCTCATATACTCTTCTCTGGACAAAATAACAAGACGGAAAAATTCAACACAAAAAAAAGAAC